>NC_133330.1:85751732-85941732 GCF_042186555.1 Aquarana catesbeiana | reverse complement strand
GCCCTGCGGCCCAGTCTTTGAGGGGAGGGCATCATGCTGCGCTTCAGTATGTCACAGTACATGTTGGCATTCATTGTTCCCTCAATGAACTGTAGCTCCCCAGTGTCGGCAGCACTCATGCAGCCCCAGACCATGACACTCCCACCACCATGCTTGACTGTAGGCAAGACACACTTGTCTTTGTACTCCTCACCTGGTTGCTGCCACACACATAAGTTTATCTTGATCTCATCAGACCACAGTTCATGGTTCCAGTAATCCATGTCCTTAGACCGACAATGAGAGCTAATGTGAGAAGGGTTGAAGTAGTGCCTCAGTCCCAAATTGGTATGTACAATACATTTTGCCCACGGGACTTTTAAAGAGTCACACATCAGGCAATAGATGTAAAAATTGTATTATCATACATTTTAAAATGTGTACCACAATAATAAGGTAGACCTAAAGGATGAACATGAATAGTGCTGCATAGAGTTCATATGAAGGCACCATACAGATACCCCAATTGATCTAGAGCTGCTGCAGGACTGATCTCTACGAGTTTTGCAAGGTAATTCTCACTTCCTCCAGAGAGGCGCTGGTGGGTATCTGGAGATAAAAATGGATCAATGAATGAAAACAAAAAAAAAAATGGAAAAATTAAAAGAGCGGAAGGGTGGTAGGGGAAGGGGAAAGGGCAGGAGGAGAGCCATATTTGAGTATATCTCAATATCTGTAACTTACAAGTAGTGCCAAATGCTGGTCAACTCTCGCTGGAAAAGTAATCCGGTTGGATAAAGAAGGCAAGCTTATGTGTAGCAATATATATAGTAACATACAGAGGTCTCCCCCGGGCATGTCCAGGAGTCAATTCCTTTTCCCCATGGGAGCTGTGAAGGGGCGGAGAAATGGTAACAACGTGGTGTGTTCACAGATCTGACATCCTGGTGGTCAATGTAAATGCAACCAAAGGAAGGAAAAAATGCCACAGACCTGGAAACATAATGGTGGTGTTTAATATATGGGTAAAAAATGCGCTAATGACAAGGAGGAAAAATTGGTGAAGTGATAAAAAAAAAGTGTATGTGTGTCACCAATAAGAATAGAAAAAATCCCAATATGTGATGAAATAAACACAACAATGATGGGGATGCCTTGATTATAAGGAGGTAACCAATCAGGCGTGTATAGGATAGTAGTAATGGGGCATAATAAGTGTAGCAAACACTATATACCTATTAACCACTTCAATACGGGGCACTTAGACACCCTCCTGCCCAGACCAATTTTCAGCTTTCAGTGCTGTCGCAGTTTGAATGACAATTCAGCGGTCATGCTACTCTGTACCCAAACTAAATTTTTATCATTTTGTTCCCACAAATAGAGCTTTTTTTGGTGGTATTTGATCACCTCTGTGCTTTTTATTTGCTAAACAAATAAAAGACCGAAAATTTTGAAAAAAATAAAAGTTTTGTTTCTGTTAAAAAAAATTGTAAATAAGTAAGTTTTCTCTTTCACTGATGGGCACTGATAAGGCGGTACTGACAGGCACTGATACGGCGGCACCAATGAGCGGGCACTGATATGCGGCACTGGTAGGCGACACTGATGGGTGGCACTGATATGCAGCACTGATGGGCATTGATAGCTGGCACTGATGGGCACTCATGGGTGGCACCGATGGGCATAGATAGGTGACACTGATGGGCACTGATAGGGTGGCACTGATGGGCACTGATATGCGGCACTGATAGGCATCTCTGGTGGCACTGGAAGTGGTAGGCATTGGAGTGGGCACTGATTGGCAGCTGCCTGGGCACAGATTGGCAGCTGCCTGGGCACATATTGGTATATCCCTGGGGGTCTAGGGGGCATACCTGGTGGTCCAGTGTGGTGGCCATCCTGGTGGTCCTGGGCGGCTTCACTGGTGGTCCTGGGTAGGATCCGAGGGGGGCTGTGCTGATAAACAATCAGCACAGACCCCCACTGTCAGGAGAGCAGTCGATCGGCTTTTCTCTACTTGCGTCTGTCAGATGCGAGTGAGGAAAAGCTGATCACTGGCTCTTCCTAATTACATCGTGATCAGCCATGATTGGACACGGCTGATCAAGTGGCAAAGAGTCTCTGTCAGACTCTTTACCTAGATCGGTGTTGCAGAGTGTCAGACTGACACCCCGCAACGATCGCCGCGATGCGCGCCCCGATGTCCTGATCATGTCATATGACGTCCGGTCAGGAATATCAAACCACTTTGCCGCCGTCATTTTGTAATAGGGCGGGCGGCAAGTGGTTAAACAAATACCCGGTCCACAGTTGCTGAAAGGTGTGTGTGTGTATGTATGTATATGTATGTATATATATGTATATATATGTATGTATGTATATATATGTATGTATATATATATATATATATATATATATATATATGGGACGAAAAGTTTTCAGACCCCCTTAAATTTTTCACTGTTCGTTATATTGCAGCCATTTTCTAAGATCATTTTAAGTTCATTTTTTTTTTCCTCATTAATGTACACACAGCACCCCATATTGACAGAAAAACACAATTGTTGACATTTTTGCAGCTTTATTAAAAAAGAAAAACTGAAATATCACATGATTCTAAGTATTCAGACCCTTTGCTCAGTATTTAGGAGAAGCACCCTTTTGATCTAATACAGCCATGAGTCTTTTTGGGAAAGGTGCAACAAGTTTTTCACACCTGGATTTGGGGATCCTCTGCCATTCCTCCTTGCAGATCCTCTCCAGTTCTGTCAGGTTGGATGGTAAACATTGGTGGACAGCCATTTTTAGGTCTCTCCAGAGATGCTCAATTGGGTTTAAGTCAGGGCTCTGGCTGGGCCATTCAAGAATAGTCACGGAGTTGTTGTGAAGCCATTCCTTTGTTATTTTAGCTGTGTGCTTAGGGTCATTGTCTTGTTGGAAGGTAAACCTTCGGCCCAGTCTGAGGTCCTGAGCACTCTGGAGAAGGTTTTCGTCCAAGATATCCCTGTACTTGGCCGCGTTCATCTTTCCCTAGATTGCAACCAGTTGTCCTGTCCCTGCAGCTGAAAAACACCCCCACAGCATGATGCTGCCACCACCATGCTTCACTGTTGGGACTGTATTGGACAGGTGATGAGCAGTGCCTGCTTTTCTCCACACATACCGCTTAGAATTAAGGCCAAAAAGTTCTATCTTGGTCTCATCAGACCAGAGAATCTTATTTCTCACCATCTTGGGAGTCCTCTTGGAGACTTTCTACAACTTTCCCCCATCTCCCGACTGCATCTCTGGAGCTCAGCCACAGTGATCTTTGGGTTCTTCTTTACCTCTCTCATCATTGCTCTTCTCCCCCGATAGCTCAGTTTGGCTGGACGGCCAGCTCTAGGAACAGTTCTGGTTGTCCCAAGCGTCTTCCCTTTAAGGATTATGGAGGCCACTGTGCTCTTAGGAACCTTAAGTGCAGCAGAAATTTTTTTGTATCCTTGGCCAGATCTGTGCCTTGCCACAATTCTGTCTCTGAGCTCTTCAGGCAGTTCCTTTGACCTCATGATTCTCATTTGCTCTGACATGCACTGTGAGCTGTAAGGTCTTATATAGACAGGTGTGTGGATTTCCTAATCAAGTCCAATCAGTATAATCAAACACAGCTGGATTCAAATGAAGGTATAGAACCATCTCAAGGATGATCAGAAGAAATGGACAGCACCTGAGTTAAATATATGAGTGTTACAGCAAAGGGTCTGAATACTTAGGACCATGTGATATTTCAGATTTTCTTTTTTAATAAATCTGCAAAAATGTCAACAATTCTGTGTTCTGTCAATACGGGGTGCTGTGTACATTGAGGAAAAAAATGAACATAAATGATTTTTAGCAAATGGCTGCAATATAACAAAGAGTGAAAAATGTAAGGGGGTCTGAATACTTTCTGTCCCCACTGTATATGTATAACAACTTTCAGCCCATATTTTTTACTTTCAGCAACTGTGGACCGGGTATTTGTTTAATAGGTATATAGTGTTTGCTACACTTATTATAGCCCCATTACTACTATCCTATACACACCTGATTGGTTACCTCCCTACCACCCCTTCTTCCCTTTTCATTTTTCCACTTTTTAAATTGATTGATCATTGATCCATTTTTATCTCTAGATACCTACCTGCTCCTCTCCGGGGGAAGCGAGAATTACCTCGCGAGAATCGTAGAGATCAGTCACGCAGCAGTTCTTGATCTATTGGGGTATCTGTATGGTGCCTTCAGGTCCCGCATATCAATTTTTTTTTCATATGAACTCTATGCAGCAATATTTATGTTCATCATTTATGTCTTCTTTATTATTGTGGTACACATGTTTTTAAATGTATGATAATACATTTTTCATATTTTTACATCTACTGTCTTAGGTGTGACTCTTTAAAGGTCCTGTGGGCAAAATGTTTTTTTCTGTGTTGTACAATCAATGTCCTTAGTCTGCTTGTCTTCAGCAAACTGTTTACGGGTTTTCTTGTGCATCATCTTTAGAAGAGGCTTCCTTCTGGGACCACAGCCATGCTGACCAATTTGATGCAGCGTGCTGTGTATGGTCTGAGCACTGACAGACTGACCCCCCACCCCTTCAACCAATGATGCTGAGCACTTGCACTCAACTTCTTTGGTCGACCATGGCGATATTTTTATATATATATATAAAATTATACGGAGCTCCAGGAGTACAGCTATCGCTACGCTCCCGGTGATCTGATGGTAGGGGATGCTGCAGCAGCTCTGCCCACCTCTCGCCCTCTGCTGTTCATTCACAGTAGCCTTGGTATTTTGAGTTCACATAATACCAAGCACTCTGTGATTGGACAGGGGTAGGTGTAGGCACAGTGTGGACTCGGCAGATGCAGTAGCTGAGACCAGAAGATCTCAACTGGAGTGCCAGCAGTAAAGCGATAGGAATGTTCCCAATGCTTAGTAAAAAAAAATAAATTGTATTTTTAAAGAGAGCATCCATGAGGTGGCATGTACCTCATTTGACCTAACCCCTAGTAATCCATTGTACAAAATGTCTGACTTCCTGGAGTTCAGCTTTAATAGTTATGTGGATGACCGCAAAAGCGGTTAAATGACAGATTTATTGATCTACAGATAAATATGGAAGCCGAAAAAATGTAGCATCTGTTTTTTGTAAGAATTTGAAATTATACTTCTTTTTTTTTTTTCTTCTCACTTTGTAGGCAGTTGATCCTAAGTCTGTAGCTCTAGTGACCTTGGGCTCCTCAAAAGATATTTTATTTGAAGGTGGTCCTAAACCATGGGTACTCGAACCCCTGAAATTTTTTAGGAACCTATCTACTGAAGACACAGAAGGCACTTGTCTGTTTCATCTTGATCCCCCTTCGTCTCGTAATCATTTTCAGCATTGGGCTAGAGCAGTTTGCAGGGACCTCGGTGAGCAGGTACGTGTGGCACCATATACCGTATATTATTCTTTCATGTGGATTATTTTTTGTTTGAAATGTTATACAACAAAACAGGCTTTTAAAGGGTGTAAAATTTCACAGGGAATGTGTGCAGAACAGTCTGATTTCTTTTCACGTGACAAGTGTTGCACATGTTCAGTTAGACTAGTTTGTTTTAGTAGTGATGTGTAGGAAACTATAATCACTGCCTCATTATAACCAGTTTAAAAAACATTTACAAAAAAGGTGTGGTGTGTTTTTTTGTTTTTCCCCTGCTAGGTAATTTCCTTGTCTGTAGGGAATCACCCGACAGAAACCAACCTATTTCCAGCAGTAGAGAATGTTGAAGTGAAGCTGGCCTGTTCCCCCCTCTCGCGTTTCACTGTTACTCCTGTGTATAAACATTCCCATAAGGATCTTATCTGTCCTCTGATGCAGCAAGACAAACAAGTGGTAAGCACTGTTCTGTACTGTAGTGCTAAATGTGAAAAGTCATTTATGAATTTAATTACAGCTTTGCTGACTGGAAATCGGACTTCATAATTCGTTTAAAGTACCTTTCTATTAAAGTGCAGCTGTAACCAGACTATGAACGTTAATATTTTTAGGTATTTTTAACAATCTCAACAGAGCTTTAAAAAAGCCATCACTGACCTCTCTAGCTGCGTGTAATGTGAAGTAATTCTCAAAGATCATAAGAACTCTAAGGTTTAGTTTGAAGGCCTATTTACACCAGAACACAGTGTGGCAAAGGTGTATTCTGTGTGCGTTTTCCCTGCTGCACCTACACGTGATGCCCTTGTGAGACACGTGTGGGTGCCAAAAAATTGTTAATAGCACACCAAAAGCAGTGCATTTGCGGTCACCAAACCACATGTACCGCAGTACCACATGGTTTGGTTCAGTGTGCTCTTAAAAAGTAGCGCTTTCCTGTGCGTGTTGCAGCCCATTCAAATGAACAGGCTATCATAAACAGACCGTGTTTGTAAAGGTAACTTTTTCTTACCTTAATGCATTCTCTGCATTAAGGTAAACTTTTCAAAAGTGCCCCTCCTTAAGCATTTGGCTGAGCTCAATGTCGATCCAGCTCTGTGCTTGTTTACAGCAATTGGGAAAAGAGGGAGGAGCCAAGAGCGCTGGCGGTGGACCACAGAAGAGGAGGTTTGGAGCCGATCTGTGCAAAACCATTGCACAGAGCAGATAAGAATTTTTTAAAAAAGCCATTACAATCCTTTTAATATGTGCAGTCTGGGCACAGGTGCACTTTGACGATATTTAGTTTACATTTAGAATACATTTCTGTAGAAAGACCAAAACATAAAATGTCCCCTAAATAGATGCTGTAAGCCATTCCTTTTACCAGTCAGTTGTTTTGGGGGTGAGATTGAAGAAATAGTGTGAATTTGTATCTCATCTCAAGACCTCCTATTTCTGTAACTTTTGGTAAAACTTTGTCTTGCTCAGTTTTTATACCTCGTAATCTTGTGCAATGCAAGTACTTGTTGTAATCAACTTGAGCCTCTTGTTATAGATCTTAAATCACTGTAATGAAATGTAACAGGTGAATCAAGTATAACACATTTTGTCGTCTTCTTCTTAGATTCCAGTTTCCAACTACCAAAACCAGTTGGTACAGTTATCAGCTTATGACAGTCATGGAACTAAGTTTGATAATTTCAGCTCCTTAGCCATTGACTGGGAATCTTCCAAGATTCAGTTGGCCAGTTTTGATTCTGACAAACCCATGTCCTACTTTGAGAAAGAAGATGCCAATGGTCAAAGGAAACTCCATGGTATGTGGGAATACTTCTATGAGTGCATGCTGATTTTTTTTTTTTTTTCCTGCCAATGAAATTTCATATTATGATACTGAACTTTATTTTCTAAATATGAAAACATCTTGCACTTGACTAAAGTTCATGTTTTTATCTTGTGTTTAAGAGAAATGGTGGGTTAAATTATACTCTTTTTGGTACAGTTTTTTTATTTCAGTTATTAGTGTACGTCTGGGGTGGTAAGACTTGGTAGTCGTAATATTCCAAATTATTGCAATTTTCCCCTATGCAATGGCATATAAGTGACAGGTCCTCTTTGTGTGTGTTTGTGGGGTGGGGTGGAGAGGAGAAGAGAAGTATATACAGCGAGGGGGCATTGTGTACAGACAGGCTCCCTCACTTGCCGGCACTGACTGTTATTGCTGGCTTTTAATGTAATTTTTTCTATACTTTTATAGCACTGAGAAAGAGCTGTCATTCAGCTCTACCACTCACTAAAGTAAACCAAGGGGCGTGGTCACCGTGACCCCCTCCCCTTCAGTGTACATACTGCTCTTATCCTCTCCTGACCCCCCCCCCCATCTACAGTACACATCGCCACCCTAAGGCTGCATTCACACCTGACAGTTTCAAAGTCATGCATTCTTGGTGACCGGAAGCGGATGGAGGTGAGAGGAGTGGAGTGAGTGCGAGATCCCATCCCGCTCCATGAAGCACCGTGAACCCTGCGGCTAATGGCCTCGCCGCTACCCATCGTGCTAAGTTAAGCCCCTGTCTTCCCCCCCCGTTGTACATGCTGTACCGCTGTGTAGCCCCGCTCCTGTGTGGATCCGAAATGCTGCGGAGTGACCCTGTCCGCTGAGACTGCTGGAGCAATCACTGGCGCTGTGTGCGGGGAGGTTACTCGGAACGCCGCTCAAGGCAGTGCGAGCCCGGCAGTGATTGAGAGGGGAGCCTGGCGCTGACACCGCAAGCACCGCGAGAGTAAAGAAAAAGAACGTGAGTCCGGTCTGGCTGTCAGCAAGGAGACGGAGTATCAGGGAGAACGCTACAAGCAAGAAGCAGGTACACGATATCACAATAACTGTATCCTGCTTGAATCAATGGGGATGTCTGTTAGCCATGTGTTGTATTGAGAGATAACTAACGAAGGAATCTTGAACTGTGAAACAAAAACAAAACCTCTGAAGTCTCTCTCTGGGCTGATTACTGGCTGACCCCTGTTTGAATAACTGGATCAAAAGCACCCCCCCGGTAGTAAGGAAGAAAGACACTGAGTTGACTTTTTCTGTTGTCTGCTGGAATATTTCTGGACTACTCTGACCCCCCCCTATTGTTGGGAACTGCGAGGGATTGTACTAAGGGACTCAGGGTGCTCTGTAATAGAGGAGGGAGAGTTCTGGAAGGGGAGACCTAGTCTATAAGGACTTTGTATGATTTACGGACACCATATTAAAAGCTGGGTCTGAGGGGAAAAAGAGGTCAGATATTAGATTAGGTCTGCTGATAAGACACCCGTGTATAAGCCCTAACCTCTAGTAAATGACCAGGACGGTAATAAGGGGTAACTCAAAGGATATCAACAGTTGGTGGTGCAGTTATATAAACATATAAGAGCAAAATAAGATAACCCAGAGAAAACCAACATGACAGGGAAAAAAAAGGGAGAGGAGCATCCTAGCCAGGAAAACATGGGAACCCAATCCTTGAGGTCAGCTAAAGACAAGGAGAAGGAGAAAGGCCCACACCTTACTGTGGCAGGAGCAACAGCTGCGGTGGTGGCAGCCTCCGCTAAACTAGAGAAACTGGTCCTAGCAGCAGAACATACCCCAAATAAAGGAGGACAACAAGCGTCGATTAAATCAGTAACAGAGAGAAAAAGTCAGGGCCATGCGGGACAGTCCGTAGGTAACCCCAGTACAAAGAGTCTATCTACAAAGGGCTCAGGAACCGTCGGTAGGGAAGTGGAGACACCAGCCGCCCCAACTCCCATAATGGAAGGAGAACCCTCCCTAAAGGATATCTTTCTGGCAATAAGCGCATGCAACCATTCCCTGGGATCATTGGGAGAGCAAATGAAGGGTATTAAAGAGGAGTTGACACTAGTACGTCAGGATCTTAAGATGATAACTGAAAGGGTGACAGAAGTGGAAAAGAGAATAAGTTTAATAGAGGATGACCTACTCCCCATGAAACAAGAAGCAAAGATCTGGAGGGAAAAAATTGAAAAACTCACAGGGAAAGTCGATGAAATGGAAAATAGACTCCGCAGGGACAATGTTAGAGTGGTGGGATTCCCTGAGGGGAGTGAAGGACTGGACCCTATTGTATTTTTGGAAAACTGGGTGTTGGGGGTATTTGGAGGTGAAACATTTACGCAGCAGTTTTCTATAGAAAGGGCACATAGAGTTCCGTTCAGGCCCCCCGCACCGGGAACCCCCCCAAGACCGTTTTTAGTTAAATTTCTGAACTACAAGGATAAAATAAAACTCCTACGTAAAGCTCGTGAAATGGGGAAAATCTTGTATAAAGATATAAGGATATCAATATTTCCCGATTTTTCGCCGGACCTTCAGAGACGCAGAGCTGAGTTTCTGGGGGTGAAGCGTAACCTCCAGAGATATAATGTCTCATACGCCCTTCTTTATCCAGCTAAATTGCGGATAAATGCACTAGGGGGTAGCCAGTTTTTTGAGTCCCCTGCGAAAGCGTTAGCATGGCTGGAGGATAAAAAAGATCAATTACCTAAGAAATAGGAGAGATACACTGCGAAAAATTAACGTTTATTAAGTAGGTATAATTAGGATTAGTTATATTAATATTTTCATATTTGGAGCGGGGATGGTTTAGGGACACGGTAAATGGAAGTAGGTTTGAGATGGAGAGTGTTTATGGTTGATGGTGGGGGGGGAGGGAGGGAGTGGGCATGGGGGAGGGAGGGGGGGGGGAGGGGGGAGGTATGGAGAGGTTGGGGGGTATGGGTCGGTCATTAAAAAAGCCCGGAGGGGTAACCTAGAGTGGTGTGGGGAGGTGGGGAGGGAGGGAGGACATGGGAAGATCTCAAGGGGGGGACAAGGGAGGGATGGGTTGGAAGGGACGGGGGAGGGGGGAGGGGGTAAAGAGCACAGGAAAATTAATATGCAATATAAGGTACCAAACAACACATTAAGTATAAGGTATATTACACTATATAAAGATATAAAGGATATGGATAATGGAAATGGTATAGTTGATATTATAACTAAGCACTAAGGTAGATTTCATAGGGGAAAAGCTGTTTTTTTTTTTTTTTTTTTTTTTTTTTTTTTTTTTTTTTTTTTTTTTCTCTCTATAACTCACGGAATAAGGAGAATATACTCCCATACCTGGTCACTGAGGGTTTTTTTTTTTTTTTTTTTTTTTTTTTTTTTTTTTTCTCGCAGTGATAATCTTATTTGTAAATAGCTAATGGGAATAAAGATTGGCTCATGGAACGTTAGGGGATTAGGTACTCCCCTAAAAAGAACACAGGTATTTGATCTATTAGATATACTTAGAGTAGATATTGCATGCCTACAGGAAACACATCTGACTAGAGAGACAAAAGTAACTATTAAGAACAAGAATTTTCACAACCAGTATCATGCGGTATACTCCTCTTATTCGAGGGGGGTGGGAGTGCTGATCAGGAAAGGGATTGTGTTTTCCTGTAGGCAGAGCAATATAGATGAAGGTGGCCGATATGTTTTTCTACACTGCACGATAGGGAATCAGGAATGCATAATAGCTAATATTTATAATCCACCACCTTTTAAATTAGAAATTTTATATAGCCTGTTGAAGTTTGTTATAGATAAACCGAGGACCCCTGTCATTGTAGTAGGGGATTTTAACGTAGTGATAAATAAAGAATTAGATAAATTTCCCCCAGGAAAACCGGGACAGAGCCCATGTGGGATCCGAATGGGACAGTTCCTGGAAGAGGCTGGACTGATGGACCTGTGGAGAGTGAGAAACCCTGGAATACAACAGTTTTCGTGTCACTCTAGTACCCATTCCTCCTTGTCGAGAATAGATTTAGTTTTGGGAAATGATATGGCCGCTTTACTGATCAGGGATATAACCTACCATCCAAGAGGAATCTCGGACCACACACCGGTTACAGCTATGATGGATATCGGGATAAGGAAACAGTGGGGTACCTGGAAACTGAACCCAGTGTGGCTCGAGATTCTCGAGGACCCAGAGGAAACCATGACAAAAATGAGGGAATTTATAATGTTAAATGAGGGCTCAGTGGCAAAAGGGGTGATGTGGGATGCATTGAAGGCATATATGAGGGGAATATTGATCCAGCAGATATCAAGAGTAAAGAGAGCATCAAGGGCTGTGGAAGAGAAGGCTAGGGACGAGATCCTGGTAGCAGAAAGGGAGCTAGTGGAAAATCCATCCCCGGAAAAATATCAAAGGTGGGAAAATAAGCAATCAGTATATAAGGAGATAATGTCCAGGAAAGCCGAAAACAAAAGAACATTCCAAAAACATATAATGTTTGGAGAGGGGGAAAGAATAGGGAAGATACTAGCCCATATTGCTAAAGTGGATGCCCCCCCCCCAATAATCCCTGCCATTAATAATAGGGAGGGTAAAATTATATATCAACCAGATAGAATAAATGAAGTATTTAAGAATTACTATGAAGAACTATATAAATCCCAGGGGCCAGTGGCAGGAGAGATAATGGAAAGATTTTTTAGGAAAATAGAAATGCCCTCCCTGTCTGAGCTGGAGGCTGAGGCCCTAGAGGCCCCAATCTCACTAGAAGAGGTTAAAACTGCCGTAAAACAAATGACTAACCAGAAATCTCCAGGTCCGGATGGCCTTCCGGCAGAGATATACAAAAAATATGGGGAAATACTGATACCGGAACTCCTCAAAGTGTTTGAGGGGGCGCACCAGGAAGGAAGGCTGCCCGATTCAATGACGGAGGCCACAATTGTAATGATACCAAAGGAAGGGAAGGATCCCCTGGAGCCTGGATCATATAGGCCTATTTCCCTGTTGTGCTCAGATGTAAAAATCTTGGCAAAAATTTTGGCCACTAGGCTCCAGGGGATAATTCATAGCTTGGTTCAATCGGATCAAACAGGTTTTATTCCTCAAAGGTCAACAAGCGAGAATATAAGGAGGCTATTTTTGAACTTGCAGATCCCAACAGAGAATACTGGCTCTAGAGCTATTATGATGTTGGATGTAGGGAAAGCCTTTGATAGCCTGGAATGGGGATTTATCTGGCAGGTACTGAGGGTGTACGGTTTCGGACCCTCATTTAGGAAGTGGGTGGAAATCCTATATAGCCACCCCATGGCTAGGGTTAAAACTAACAATATAGAATCTAACAAGTTCCAGCTGGAGAGAGGGACAAGGCAGGGGTGCCCCCTCTCACCCCTGATCTTTGCCCTAGCTATGGAACCAGTGGCGGCTGCTATAAGACAAAACAGGATGGTAGAGGGGTTCCAGAGAAGGACCAGGGAGGAGAAGATCGCGTTATACGCGGACGATGTCCTTATTTTCCTGGGGAACACGGAAGGGTCACTAAGACAGGTGATGAGTGTCTTTGCAGACTTCGGGGAGGTCTCGGGCCTCATTATAAATTGGGAAAAATCGGCTCTACTGCCAATAGACCCCATCAAACAGGGCACCTTCCTGGAAAAAACCCCATTAAAAATAGTGGAGAAAACCAAATATTTAGGAATCCAGGTAACAAGGGATCCAGATCATTTTTTAAATAATAACATGGCCCCATTATTGGAGAAACTTAAAAAAAAGGTGGATATATGGAAAGGCCTTTCTCTGTCGGTAGCTGGAAGATGCAATCTGGTCAAAATGCTGTGGATGCCCCAACTCCTGTACATCTTGCAGAATTCACCAGTTTGGATAGGTGGCAGATGGTTCAAAAAAATAGATATGTTGTTCAGAGGGCTTGTGTGGAGGGGGGGGCATTCAAGGATAAGCCTACAGACCCTACAGCTTGCAATAGGTGAGGGGGGCATGGCGATCCCGCATCCACGCTGCTATTTTTTGGCTGCCCAATTGCAACACCTAAAGACAGGAGGTAGATCTATGAGCAATAATAATTCTGATATAATGACTGCAGGTGCACCACATAGATGTGTGCTGGAGGTATTGGAGGCAGATTCGTTTGCATATAAGACCCCCACAATCAAATTAATGCTAAAAGTTTGGAAAAGCATTAAAAGCCTGAAAGGTATGGAGGGAATTGCAAGAGATGTGCCTCTTTGGGATAACAAACGTCTGCAAGAATTAACAAAGATAGGAAAAATTAAGTCATGGGAGGCAAGAGGGATAACCAAATTAGAACAATTATATAATGGCAATATTTTGAAATCCTTTGCCTCCTTAGAAGAGGAGTTTGTTGTCCCAAAGCAGTCATATTTTGGGTATATCCAAATTAGGCACGCGCTGAAGGCCCAGTACGGGGAACAAGGTCCGAAATGGAGCCAATCACCCATCCCCCGGATGATAGAGAGTTTTGAGGGATCAAGAGGATTAATAGCAGAACTCTACCAGTATATCTTCAGAAATAGCAGAGAAGGACCAAATAACCTTAGGAGTAGGAGGAAGTGGGAAAGAGATCTGGGGACAATATCGGATGCCCAATGGAGGGAAATGTTGAAGGGGAGTCAACAGGTCTCAAGCTCGCCAGCTCAGAAATTTTCACACCTAATGTTATTGCATAGGGCATACTATACCCCCCAAAAACTGTTTAAATGGGGGAGAAGAGCAGATCCCAAATGCCCGAGATGCCAAATGAATGGAGATTTGCTACACATGATATGGAAGTGCCCTAAACTAGCCCGTTATTGGGTAGAGGTGGTTGAGGATATAAATAGGTTTCTCAAGCTGAGTCTTAAATTAGACCCAAAGCTATGTATTCTGGGGGTGGGTGAGGACCTGGGCGATGGGAGAGATAAAATAAAAGCAGTGCGGAGATGCTTATACCAGGCAAGAAAGGGAATAACTAAAAGATGGCAAGCTGAGAAACCCCCTTCGGTTGCTGACTGGCGTAGAGAAATCTCGGAAACAATAGGGAAAGAAAGTACAGTCTTCACAAGGGCAGGAAATTTAAAAGAATTTAAAAAAATATGGAATCCCTGGCTGATGAGTGTAGTCAACCCGACAGGCTAGCAGTGTAAGAAGAAAATGGAGAGGATATTGTTTTTAAGACTGGAGTAGTAGTAATATGCCGGATGTCCTATACAAGGAAATGAGTTTGGTATAAGGAACATAAGGGAGGGGGGGGTATAAGGGTGTAAGGGAGGGGGGGGTGAAAAATAAAACTGTATTCTCTTTTTTTTTACTAATGGTGTGAACTTTTATGCTACATCGGGTATTGGAAGATTTTTACTACTATCCGATAATATGTATATTGTATATTGTGATGTATGGTATTTAATTATGAATAAAAATTATCAAATTTAAAAAAAAAAAAAAAAAAAAAAAAAAAAAAAAAGTCATGCATTCTTATTGTGATTTTGCCACGTTTTTACGGCGATTTTGCCAAAGGCAGAAAAACGCCTGTAATCTTCCCCAAAGAAGCTCATGTTCATTTTTGAGCTTAACCACTTCAGCCCCGGAAGGATTTACCCCCTTCCTGACCAGAGCACTTTTTACAATTCGGCACTGCGTCGCTTTAACTGCTAATTGCGCGGTCATGCAATGCTCTACCCAAACGAAATTTGCGTCCTTTTCTTCCCACAAATAGAGCTTTCTTTTGATGGTATTTGATCACCTCTGCCGTTTTTATTTTTTGCGCTATAAACGGAAAAAGACTGAAAATTTTGAAAAAAAATGATATTTTCTACTTTTTGTTATAAAAAAATCCAATAAACTAAATTTTAGTCATACATTTAGGCCAAAATGTATTCGGCCACATGTCTTTGGTAAAAAAAATGTCAATAAGCGTATATTTTATTGGTTTGCGCAAAAGTTATAGCGTCTACAAACTAGGGTACATTTTCTGGAATTTACACAGCTTTTAGTTTATGACTGCCTATGTCATTTCTTGAGGTGCTAAAATGGCAGGGCAGTACAAACCCCCCCCAAATGACCCCATTTTGGAAAGTAGACACCCCAAGGAAATTGCTGAGAGGCATGTTGAGCCCATTGAATATTTATTTTTTTTGTCCCAAGTGATTGAATAATGACAAAAAAAAAAAAAAAATTTACAAAAAGTTGTCACTAAATGATATATTGCTCACATAGGCCATGGGCTTATGTGGAATTGCACCCCAAAATACATTCAGCTGCTTCTCCTGAGTACGGGGATACCACATGTGTGGCACTTTTTGGGAGCCTAGCCGCGTACGGGGCCCCGAAAACCCAGCACCACCTTCAGGATTTCTAAGGGCATACATTTTTGATTTCACTCCTCACTACCTATCACAGTTTTGAAGGCCATAAAATGCCAAGATGGCACAACCCCCCCTCCAAATGACCCCATTTTGGAAAGTAGACACCCCAAGCTATTTGCTGAGAGGCATGGTGAGTATTTTGCAGCTCTCATTTGTTTTTGAAAATGAAGAAAGACCAGAAAAAAAATTTTTTTTTTTCAATTTTCAAAACCTTGTGACAAAAAGTGAGGTCTGCAAAATACTCACTATACCTCTCAGCAAATAGCTTGGGGTGTCTACTTTCCAAAATGGGGTCATTTGGGGGGGTTTTGTGCCACCTGGGCTTTCCATGGCCTCCGAAACTGTGATAGGCAGTGAAGAGTGAAATCAAAAATTTACGGCCTTAGAAAGCCTGAAGGCGGTTCTTGGTTTTCGGGGTCCCGTACGTGGCTAGGCTCCCAAAAAGTCCCACACATGTGGTATCCCCGTACTCAGGAGAAGCAACAGAATTTATTTTGGGGTGTAATTTCACAAATCCCCATGGCGTGTTTGAGCAATATAACATTTAGTGACAACTTTGTGCAAAAAAAAAAAAAAAAAATTTGTCTCTTTCCCGCAACTTGTGTCACAATATAAAATATTCCATGGACTCGACATGCCTCTCAGCAAATAGCTTGGGGTGTCTACTTTCCAAAATGGGGTCATTTGGGGGGGTTTGAACTGTCCTGGCATTTTATGCACAACATTTAGAAGCTTACGTCACACATCACCCACTCTTCTAACCACTTGAAGACAAAGCCCTTTCTGACACTTTTTGATTACATGAAAAAATAATTTTTTTTTGCAAGAAAATTACTTTGAACCCCCAAACATTATATATTATTTTAAAGCAAATGCCCTACAGATTAAAATGGTGGGTGTTTCATTTTTTTTTTTCACACAGTAATTGCGCAGCGATTTTTCAAACGCATTTTTTGTGGAAAAAACACACTTTTTTAAATTTTAATGCACTAAAACACACTATATTGCCCAAATGTTTGATGAAATAAAAAAGATGATCTTAGGCCGAGTACATGGATACCAAACATGACATGCTTTACAATTGCGCACAAACGTGCAGTGGCAACAAAATTAATACATTTTTAAAAGCCTTTAAAAGCCTTTACAGGTTACCACTTTAGATTTACAGAGGAGGTCTACTGCTAAAATTACTGCCCTCGATCTGACCTTCGCGGTGATACCTCACATGCATGGTGCAATTGCTGTTTACATTTGACGCCAGACCGACGCTTGCGTTCGCCTTAGCGCGAGAGCAGGGGGGACAGGGGTGCTTTTTTTTTTTTTTTTTTTTTTTTTTTTTCTTTATTATTTTTTTGCTTTTTTATCTTATTTTTAAACTGTTCCTTTCATATTTTTTTTAAATCATTTTTATTGTTATCTCAGGGAATGTAAATATCCCCTATGATAGCAATAGGTAGTGACAGGTACTCTTTTTTGAAAAAATTGGGGTCTATTAGACCCTAGATTTCTCCTCTGCCCTCAAAGCATCTGACCACACCAAGATCGGTGTGATAAAATGCTTTCCCAATTTCCCAATGGCGCTGTTTACATCCGGCGAAATCTAAGTCCTAAAATGCTCGTAGCTTCCGGTTTCTTAGGCCATAGAGATGTTTGGAGCCACTCTGGTCTCTGATCAGCTCTATGGTCAGCTGGCTGAATCACCGGCTGCATTCTCAGGTTCCCTGTTGAGACAGGAGAGCCAGAGAAAAACACGGAAGACGGTGGGGGGGGGGGGGGCATTCCCTCCCACTGCTTGTAAAAGCAGTCTAGAGGCTAATTAGCCACTAGGATTGCTTTTACATGAAAGCCGACCGCTGGCTGAAAAGAATGATACCAAGATGATACCTAAACCTGCAGGCATCATTCTGGTATAACCACTCAAAGTCGTGAATGACGTACCTGAAGACAAAAAAATGGTTAACAATAAAGCACAGTAAACGGTAAAGTATAAAAAATTGCATACCTGAAAAGCAAACATGATAAAACATAATAACAATAAAACATTGCAGAATAGAATACAGTAAAAAAGAGCAGAACACCAGAGAGAGAATAGAGAGAGAGAGAACAATAAAACGACAACTATTTTTTTTTATTTTTGTTTGTGTTTTTTTTTTTTTTTTTTACACTTTTTTTTTGTAACTGTAACTTTTATAACTGTAACCGGTTCCAGGTTCGGGTCTCTCAAAATGCGATGGCATCTTGGGAGACCCTGTGAAAGTGTGCCTAGTCTGTGCAATGCTGTACCCTACGCTAATACTCAACTAGTGAATGGTAGCGTTCAAAACATTCACCAATGCAAAGACCAGGATTATCAGGACAGGAGGGACAATAATAGCGGGTGTCACGTCTATATACGCGCTTGCTGCAGACACATCTTTTTTGGGGGGGTTCGTTGGGTAGGGGTACTCGGGAGGACATATAAATGCCTCTCATGCAGCCGACTGCATTTGGTTGGGGATGTGAATGGGGGAAATACGGGCGCTGCAGAAGTGGTGGGTTCCCAATTAGGATTGGCGAATGCAGCAGGAAGGGCATTATGGGCACGACGGGCCTGTGTTTGTCTTTTTGGTGGCAGCGGGACACTACTTGTGCTTGCCACCTCACCAGCTTGAACTGCACTTATGGGACTCGCCACGTCACCAAGTGTTACTGCAGTGCTGGTATGACTACGACTGGGGTGTACTAGGCCGCTGGCGCTTGCCAGTTCACCAAAACGCTACAAAAAAAAGTGACAGTGATCGATCGATACTGCACTTGGGTGGGCTGGGCTGGGCCGGGCGGAGGGGCAAAACGCAGGTGCTAGCAGGTATCTGGGCTGATCCCGCTAACACTGCGTTTTTGGGAACCCTAAACTGCTGGGGACGCTAGCATAGATCTGATTGGATCAGATATTGATCCGATCAGATACTATACCACTAAGGGAGGTGTACGGTGCATGCGTGGGTGTTAGTGGTACTGGCGCTAATCTGACGCTGCTTGGGGCTGGTGCTTGCCAGTTCACCAAAATGCTACCAAAAAAACTGTTAGCGATCGCAGGGATCAGGCCTGACTCTGCGAACGCTGCAGTTATGCGTTTAGTGTTTTGTAAGTGACAGTGATCGATCGATACTGCACTTGGGTGGGCTGGGCGGAGGGGCAAAACGCAGGTGCTAGCAGGTATCTGGGCTGATCCCGCTAACACTGCGTTTTTGGGAACCCTAAACTGCTGGGGACGCTAGTATAGATCTGATCGGATCAGATATTGATGTGTTCAGATACTATACCACTAAGGGAGGTGTACGGTGCGTGTACGGTGCGTGCGTGGGTGTTCGCGGTACTGGCGCTAATCTGACGCTGCCTGGGGCGACGCATATCACCGCCGGGCGATCAGGGGGCTAAACCTTTATTCGGTAATAAACGGCGGGTGCCCTGACACTAAAAAAAATAAACGAACTAACCAGCGTCACCCGTAACAGTTATACGGTGATCAGTGGTGAAAGGGTTAACTAGGGGGCAATCAAGGGGTTAAAACATTTATTAGATAGTATATGGGGGTCCCTGTCGCTATAAAACGCTGACAGCGAACCTAAATATTTACGTTCCTAACTAGCGTCACCAGCGACACTAATACAGCGATCAGAAAAATGATCGCTTAGCGACACTGGTGACAGGGGGTGATCAAGGGGTTAAAACTTTATTAGGGGGGGTTAGGGGGGTACCCTAGACCTACAGGGGGCTAATACTAACTGTCCTACCACTGCTAACTGTCACAAACTGACACCATGCAGTAATCAGGAAAAAAACAAAACAAAACAAAAAAACCTGCTTGGTGTCAGTTTGTGACAGGGGGGGGGGGTGATTGGGGGGGGATCGGGGGGGGATCGGGGGTGTTTAGTGTGCCTGGCATGTTCTACTGTGTTGTGTGTGTGTTGGTGCACTTACATGTCTTCTCTCCTCGGTGCTGGAACGGAAACTGGCCAGCCGAGGAGAGATGACATCACATCCTCTGCCTCTGTGTACTATACAGAGGCAGGGGATGTTTCTCATTGGCTGGGAGCGATCGCGAGGGGGGGGCCACGATCAGATGGTCTCCCCCTCGTCTCTCAACTCTCCCAGCCAAACGCCGACCGCCGATGGCACCGGGGGGGGGTCCGATCGGACCCCCCGCCCGCGGGAAGGCAATCACGTACCAGGTACGTGATTTTGCCTGCCCGTGCCGCTCTGCTCACGTATATATGCGTGAGGCGGTCGGCAAGTGGTTAAGGCGTTTTTCAGGCATTTGCTTCAAGTGACAAAACCCTCAGATGTGAACAGGTGTCATTGAAATGAATGGGAATTTGCTTGTTGGGCGTTTTTTCATGTGTTTTTTTTCCAGGCATTTTACGAGCGTTTTATGATCTGAAAATGCTCAGGTGTGAATGCAGCCTAACACCATGACAGCTTCTAACAACCGGTGTTAATTTTGTCAGCAAACATCGATTTAGTTTTAGTCTTAGGACTAAAATGGCATTTTAGTTTTAGCCCCATTTTAGTTTTAGTCGTATTTAGTCGACTAAATCTCCAGTACATTTTAGTCGACTAAATCTCCAGTACATTTTAGTCGACTAAAATCTCCTACCTTTTGGTCAACTAAAATATCAGTACATTTTAGTCGACTAAAACTAATTTTAGTCGTCTAAAATCGAATGGGTGTAATTAAATTGTAATGCATTAGTTAACATTTCTCTACAATTTCCAAACTCATTATTTACTGCTGGAGTGAAAAATCTCATATGTTATTATTTAACCACTTCAAGACCGCCGCACGACGATGTACGTCCAAACTTTGAACAGGGATATCGTTGTTATGGCAGCAGCTAGCTGCCATAACCCCGGTATCCCCGTTTTCGTGCGACGGGCGGCTTTCAGATAAGAGTGGTCCCTGCGGCGGATTCGCCGCAAGATCACATTTATCGGTGGCGGGAGAGGGCCCCCCTCCTGCCACGATCTGGTGCCCTCCGCCGCTTACCGGAGCCGTCGGTAGCGGCGGAGGCGATCGCGTCCTTCTGTGTGGTGTGTCTGGAGACGAGTGAGGCTAAGATGGCGCTCACTCGTCTCCAATACACTGCTGGGCGGAAGCGACATCAATAAGTCACTTCCATCCACGCCTCTTAAAGGCACATTTTTTCAAATGTCATTTTTCTAAATGACTTTTTTTTTTTTTTTATTGCATTTTAGTGTAAATATGAGATCTGAGGTCTTTTTGACCCCAGATCTCATATTTAAGAGGTCCTGCCATGCTTTTTTTTCTATTACAAGGGATGTTTACATTCCTTTTAATAGGAATAAAAATTACACCATTTTTTTTTTTTTTTTTAAAAACAGTGTAAAAATAAATAAAATATTGTAAAATAATACAAATAAAAAAAAAAATTTTAAAACCCCCCCTGTCCCGACGAGCTCGCGCGCAGAAGCGAGCGCATACGCGAGTAGCGCCAGCATATGAAAACGGTGGTCAAACCACACATGTGAGGTATCGCCGCGACCGGTAGAGCGAGAGCAAATAATTCTAGCCCTAGACCTCCTCTGTACCGCAAAATATGCAACCTGTAGAATGTTGGGTATCAATTTACTTGGCGTAACATTATATTTCACAATATAAAAAAAATTGGGCTAACTTTACTGTTGTCTTATTTTTTTATTCAAAAAAGTGAATTTTTTCCAAAAAAAAGTGCGCTTTTAAGACCGCTGCGCAAATACGGTGCAAAAAAAAAAGTATTGCAATGACCGCCATTTTATTCTCTAGGGTGTTAGAAGAAAAACCATATATAATATTTGGGGGTTCTAAGTAATTTTCTAGCAGAAAAACCTGTTTTAAACCATGTAAACACCTAAAATCCAAAACGAGGCTGGTCCTTAAGTGGTTAAGGTATTGAGGCATGTTCATGCACTAAAGACCAGTGTTAATTTTGAAGTGAAATTTCAATTTAGTTTTGGTCTTAGTCTTTTGACTAAAATGGCATTTTAGTTTTAATTGTATTTTAGTCATCTCAATTGTTTTAGTTTTAGTCGACAAAATTAACACTGCTAACAACCAATGCTAAAACGGATACAGCAATGAACCGCTTGTCTGTTTATCCTCTGTTCTGAAATAGGGGTTTAATCTGTTTAAAAAAAAAAAAAAATAAAAAAAATGGATGTGAACGGACGCAGATGTAAAAGGATGATCATCCATTTACATCCATTTGCTCATAGGAATGCATTGATGTCTGTTTTTCATCCGTCTATGGATGGATGAAAAACAGACAAACAGAACGCTTGTGTGAAAGGGGCCCAAGTAATTTTGCTTTTGTGAGCAAATGGCACATAAAAAATAAAAAACAAATCCATACCAATGCAATATTTATGTTTGCCAGTTGAACATCTTCTTTGGTATGTAAATGTTCGTGTGATTAAAATAATGACAAATCAAATATATGCTACTGTTTAAATTAAAACTGATGTATTTTATACTGCTTATTTAAAGAGGAGTTCCCATTTAAAAAAAAAAAAAAAATTAAAAGTCAGCAGCTACAAATACTGCAGCTGCTGACTTTTAATAATCGGACACTTACCTGTCCCAGGGTCCAGCGATGCGGGGGATAGAAGCCCCGCTCGTCTCCCCCTCCGTTCGGAATTGCTTCACAGCCAGGCACCCACTGCGCGAACGGCGCTGCGTGCCGTGATTGGCCGCTCAGTCATCTGGGACCTGCAATGTGGCCCAGATGATTGACAAGGAGGGGGAAGAGCTGAGCCCTTTCTGCGCCGAGGGGAAGTGATGTCACCAGCCCAGACACTGAAGGAGGCAGACTACGAGGGACCCCTAGCAACAGCCATTTAGAGGTGAGTAAAAAAAAAATTCCAAATTTTTTTTTTTTTTTTTTTTTTTTAGGCACATTCATGCATTTTTTTTTTTTTTTTTTTTTTTTTTTTTTTTTTTTTTTGGGTGGAACACCACTTTAACCGCTTCAGCCCTGGAAGATTTTACCCCCTTCCTGACCAGAGCGTTTTTTGCGATTCGGCACTGCGTCGCTTTAATTGAAAATTGCGCGGTCGTGTGACATGGCTCCCAAACAAAATTGACGTCCTTTTTTCCCACAAATGGAGCTTTCTTTTGGTGGTATTTGATCGCCTCTGCGATTTAAATTTTTTACGCTATAAACAAAATAAGAGCGACAAGTTTGAAAAAAAAACGCATTATTTTTTACATTTTGCTATAATAAATATCCCCCAAAAATATATATATAAAAAAATTTTTTTTCCCTCAGTTTAGGCCGATCGTATTCTTCTACATATTTTTGGTTAAAAAAATCGCAATAAGCGTTTATTGATTTGTTTGCGCAAAAGTTATAGCGTTTGCTAAATAGGGGATAGTTTTATGGCATTTTTAATAATTTTTCTTTTACTAGTAATGGCGGCGATCAGCGATTTTTATTGTGACTGCGACGTTATGGCGGACATGTCGGACATTTTTTTACACATTTTTGGGACCATTGTCATTTATACAGCGATCAGTGCGATTAAAAATGCACTGACTACTGTGTAAATGACACTGACAGTGAAGGGGTTAACCACTAGGGGGCGGGGAGGGGTTAAGTATGTCCTAGGGGAGTGATTACTAACTGTAGGGGGATAGGCTAGCAGTGTCATTACTCTGATCACTGCTCCCGATGACAGGGAGGTGTGATCAGTGACACTTGTCACTAGGCAGAACGAGGAGATGCTGTTTATATCAGCATCTCCCCGTTCGTCCTCTCCCTGAGGCGATCGCGGGTATGCCCGTGGCGATAGAGTCCGCGGGACCCGCGACCCGACTCTCGGAGCTCCCGCGCACGCAATGGCACGGCGGGGAATTCAGATGGACGTACCTGTAAGTCCATTTGCCCAGCCGTGCCATTCTGCCGACGTACATCAGCGTGCGCCGGTCGGGAACCGGTTAAATATGGTTTTTAGCTGCAGGCTTATTCCTTAATTCTCAATGATTTATTGCAAGGAGCTTGCCTCAAAGGAAAAGTTTTTTGTTTTTGGTAGACAGAGAATTTGTGGGCATTTTATTTGAATATCATGTGTACAATTTGGAGGTGGCTTAGTTCCTGATTTGGAAGGGAAAAGTTCCAGTGTAGTTGACACACATGTATGGGTAAAATTCTTGCTTATCAAACTTGGATATTGTGGTCATTGGCAGTAGAAGTTTATTTAGAGCAACTGAGCAAAAATTACAACAGGTGCATGCATGATTATGCATGATTATGGGTATTACAATGTATTAAAGCTTTTAAACCGGTGAAAAGTACATTTATGACGAAACGTGGACCTTTCATTCAGTTTGCAAAACATTTTGTGTGGCTCTACTCCACTGAATAACAGTTGTGGCTGTATTATACAGTACAGTATGAGCAGTATTATGTAGAAATTTCTATATTTATTTAGGTCTGAGCACAGTTCATGTGCATCAAGTATCGGGAACAGCAGTCATTACTACTACAACTAACAATTACCAGGAGTCTCATTTAAGAGCAGCAAAAGTAAAGACCCCAGTAAGTAGAGAAAATCTTGTGGTTTCTTACTTGGTCATATTCCTATTATCCTAAGGGGTGTCCAGAAAAGAAAAGGCCTCTAAAGTTCTCCTTGCTTTGGCACCTCCCCAGCCTATAGAAGATAAAGCTACAGCAGCCTATTGCTGAAGTAATCTCTCTGGTCTCCTGTCCTGTTACAGTGATCGCTCTGTTTTGTCCAATATACCCCCATCAGCTCCTACTTCTGGCACTCCCACAATCTGCTGGTGTTTAGGAAATATGGAAAGTTAATTGGGTGCCAGTATTTAAAACAACATTCAATTAACTGGCTGTAAATGCTATTTATTTTATATTACTTTCCAGGTTTAGGTTATGTTGTTGTAAATATTGTCCCTAATGTGCAGTTTGAAGAAGAGAGTGAAACTAAAGCCAGTCATAGATGGATCAAATTTTAGCCATTTCAGAATAGACTAGCTGAGATTCGATCCATCTATGGGCAGGCTGATTGTACTCAAGTTGACCCATTGATTGACTTCATTACAACCTGCCTGTCATATTTTTTGCTTGTGATTACTGCTGGCGGCTATAGCAGCTAGCTGTAATTATTGCATTTAGCCTGAAGGGAAGGATCCCTGCCACCAGAACACAATAGCGCTGTAGGAGGGAGCAATTTTTTTTCCTGCAGATATTAGGAGCCTATAAAGCATAGCACCAGGGATCAGGCAATCGCTGATGCCATGCAGGTCTCCTGCACACTGTCAGTGTATCTGCTTACCCGTACATCCTGTACGGGCAAGCTGTTACTCGCTGACAGGAAGACTCAATGATCTACCACAGCGCTGTGGTAGTTCATTGAAAACTGCAAGCTGACAGACGCTAAGGCTGTCGGGACTTGTAGTTCATTCATACACAGAGCTCTGTGTATGAGTGACGTGGCCGCGTGGGTGATGCCCCTTACGGCCAAACTGCTTTCAAAAACTGACAGAACGGGGAACTTCTCCATGTACTGCTGCCACAGAAAACATGTTCCCAACTTGCTTGCTAAGAGTCTGAACTCCACAGAAGTACAGCCAAACAAGCTTTAGATGTACTCCTCCTTTAAAGTGGATGTAAACCCGAATATATATATATATATATATATATATATATATATATATATATATATATATATATATATATATATATGTATATGTATTTTTTTTTTTTTTAAATTAAGGCTTGCACCTTGTACAGTATAGGATTTCATGCCATCTGTGCCCAGTCTTGCCACGCAGAGTTAATCCAGCTCTGAGCAATCCTTATCTTTTTACAGTAAGATAAAAACTGACACCCAGAGAAATAGTAGTCAGTTCTTCCCCCTTGCTGTGAGTGATAGGTGATTGTAATTGCACTGTCCCCCTTTATATTATAAAGTGCTGTGTAAACTTTTGGCACTATATAAGTCCTGTATAATAATAAATAATAATAATGTGTGTAACACAGAAAAAAATATAGTTACAGTTTCTGGTCTAATTCCATTTGGTATTATTTCCATTCTTCCAGTACAAAGCATTGACCCCTGTGTCTGCCAGTCTGGAGCTCCTGCTTGTGGAAGATATTAAAGTGAACCCAGGATCTATTTCTATTTACAATCACCCTGAAGTCACGGTGAGCTTTGCTGTTTCAAGATCTGGTTCTTATAGTACTAAAGGATTTATGCATTAGCTTTAATGTAAAAAGTAAACATGATTATTGTAAATTGTCACTCAGTTGTAGAAGTTTATTACATGTATTGACAATTTTATCCTGCTGCCATTTGGTTTAGGTGGGTCAGCTGCCATAACATATAATGTGTATGCACTGATACTACACACTTAGACTGCAGTCACACCTGAGCGTCATGTTTCTAAATGGTTGTTCGAATGTTTGTGCGTTTCTGAGCATTTGTGT
Organism: Aquarana catesbeiana; assembly: GCF_042186555.1. Lineage (NCBI taxonomy): Eukaryota > Metazoa > Chordata > Amphibia > Anura > Ranidae > Aquarana > Aquarana catesbeiana. Next base: position 85,915,633 of record NC_133330.1, on the reverse strand, counting down.
ACATCGTTTTTGACCTTTGGCGTTTTTTAAATTGGGCATTAGAGAAAGTTATCATCCATTTCATCATTTGTTGCTGTGTTGTGTTTTTTTGTGTTTTCATCCACGTTTATTTTTTTTCTTTTATTTCTAAGAGTTTATTTTTATTTATTTTATTTTGTTAGGTTAGGGGTTAATGTTAGGGTTTAATATTGGGGTTAGGGATTATTATTCAGGTTAGGATTAGGGTTTGGAATTAATATTGGGGTTAAGGATTGGGGCTATGGTTTTTTTTTTTACTGCATTTGAGCAGAAAAATGCGTGACAAAATGCACTAAAATACTTAAACTCTTGAATCAACCTTTTCTTTCCATGCACTTCTATGGAAAGAAAATGCTTCAAAATTATACCAATCTACCCGATTTGAGCTTCAAATGACTTGTGGTGGAGATATGAACAAACTCCATGGAGAATAATTGATTTACCTTCTCCTCCTCCAGCGTTTTTGAGCTTCGAGGTGCAAGCTACAAAACTCTGAGGTGTGAATGGGGCCTCATACATTAATTTGTATGATTTGTTTTTTTAAATTTTCTTGGATTTTTTTCAACTTCAGCGTTTATAGTTAGACCTTCTGAATCACTTTCTGTTACGTTGCAGAAAAACAAATCTAACGGGCCAGAAATGGTTTTATAATAACCAATGAATTGAAATTATGTCTTGTAGATGTATACATATTTAACAATATTAACTCATCTTTCAGGCTGAGTTCACTATCTCTGAGGGATCAGGATATTTTTACATCAACAGCAGCATTTCCAATATTGTCAAAACAATATTTCTCGAAACAAAAGGAATTGTGACAGTAAGTACAGCGCTCATATTTGATCATTTCAAATGATTTTTTTTGTCATAGTTAATCTTTAGATTCGATTTTCATATTCAGAAAAAGTTTAAGTGAGCTGAATTTTTGCTCAAAAATCTTTTGAGGTAGAAAAAAAAAATTAGATTAGGCATCCATGGTGGGCTCCCAGGCCGGGTATAATTGCACGTTTAAAAATGCTGAATGCGTTTCTGTACTCTAATGTAATAATTTTTTTTAAATGGCTTCTAGAAATAAATGTAGACAGTACTGTTTTAATGAAATATAGATTTGTTGGAAACTATAATTAAAAGATTTTAATGAACTAGTCCAGGGTTGTGGAACTGGTTACCGACAGACCAAAAGTGATTAAAAGATGTATGGGGTTTTTTTGTTTTTGTTTTTAAGATTCGCACTTGCCTAGGTGGATGCAGCATCGTTCCAATGCTGGATCTGTCCCCCAGCGCCTCTAACTCTGAGAACTGAGTGATTAAAAACCGCTGATCGCTCGGTTCTCACAGCTCACTCGAGCGCTGGGCTGTAGGGGGGCGGGAGTGGCCGGCTCAGGCTCTCAGCGGCTTGTTGAGAGGCTGAGCCGGGTGCCAGTCCAGGCCTTTTGGGTGGATCCCGACTCCATTGTCACGATTTTGCCTGAGCCTGGACCGACTCTGTGACGGCAGCCGACAGCTGTCTACTAAGGATGGGCTTGGGTGTGTTCGCACGCTCCACGTGCGGAGCCCGCCAAGAAGTCGCCGCTGCGCTAATCACAGACAGTAAGACATTTCCCGATCTCTGCAGCCGCACATCGGGACAATGTCTCACTGCCTGTGATTAGAGCTGTGCAGTGCCAACTTCTTGGCGGGCTCTGCACGTGGAGTGTGCGAACACGCCCGAGCCCATCCTTACTGTCTACTAAAAACGGGTCACAGGAGTGCAGAACGAACTGCAGTCTTGTGATCCACAGGAGAAGAACAGCCAAACCAGCTTTGGCTGTACTTTAAATAGAAACCTAAATTTATACTTGCCTGTCTTAAACACACATCTGCAACTTATGAAATACATACCTTTCATCAGCATTAAAGTGGGGCTATAATGTTTTTTTTTTTTTTTTTTTATAAACTGCCCTCTTAAAATATTTTTGATATTCGTATAAAGTATTTCTTTTAAAAGTAAACTTTTAATGTCGGCTGTTTGACTGCAGAGCATTTGGAGAATTTTGGTGTGCTTTTTGGTTCTGCACTCCTGTGACCCGTTTTCAGCAGAGAGCGGGCTGAAGTCTGCTCTCTGCTGATGTCAGTCGGTCCAGGCTCCGTGTCATCACGACCACAGAGTCGGGATCTGCCTAGAGAGCCTGAGCCGGCCGCTCCCACTGCCCCGCGCTCCATTGAGTGAGGAGTGGGCAGAGCCGAGAGCTGTGACTGGCAGTCACCACCTCTCTGCTCACAAAGCTGTGAGAACCGAGTGATCGACAGTGTTCAATCGCTCGGTTCTCAGTGTTGGAGCCGGCAGGGGACATCCACCAAGGTAAGTATGAGAGAGAAAAAAAAAACATACTTTTCTTTTAGGCTGGCCATAGATGGATAGAATTTCGAACCAAAATTCTTAGGAAAATTTCTGCAAAAATTCTCTGAACGTTCGTTTGACGTTCAAAAGATTTCATTTGCTTTTAACATTTGAGAATTAATGGACTTTACCAAACAAAAACCGCATACACTGTTAGAAATGTGTTCGTTGAAGAAAATTTTTACATCCTGCTCCTTTGAATTTTCTCCTCGCTGGAGTTGATAATGAGCATCAATTTGATTCACTAATGATTAGAAAAACAAACAAATGCCCTTTGTACCTTCTTTTTCTAAGATTTTTTTTGTTCGAAATTCTAGCACTTCCAACTGGCAGCACTGGGGTCAGCATGTTCTCCCTGTGCTTGCGTGAGTTTTCTCTGGGCACTCCACTCTCCAAAGACATTATGGTAGGTTAATTGGCTCGTGTCTAAATTGGCCCTAGTATGTGTGTATGAATATGAGTTAGGGACCTTAGATTATAAGCTGCATGAGGACAGGGACCAATGTGAATGTACAATATATATGTAAAGCGCTATATACCTGTAATAAATCAAAATACCCATTTATGGCTAGTAAAGCAGCATGTGAAAGTATGGAGAATCCTAGAGAATGTTACTTGCTGACTGCAATCGATGACAAATAATATGTAATATTTTATGTTTTCCCAATTAAAATATAATTTTATCCCGGGTCATAAAAAAATAAACATCTATAGCTTTACATTTTTTTTTTTTAAATAAATAAAATACTGCTGCAGTTTGATGTCATAAAATGTATCTGGAAGATCTGTGACCTTTTTCTTTTTTTTTTTTTTTTTTTTTCCAATAATTTTTATCAGTTTTCTTTATCGTACATCATGGGACACAGAGCCTAAGTAATAACTTAATGGGTATATAAGCACCTTCAGGTCATGGACACTGGTCCAGGATACCCAGTCCAGGAAGTTCACTCCCTATATAACCCCTCCTCCTTCCAGGAGTACCTCAGTTTTTTCGCCAGTGTCTAAGGTGTTGGTCACAAGTGAAGATGTGCTCTGGGGAGCTCCAGGAGGGATCCATGCTGGATTTAAATAGCCTCCACAGACCGGATCCATCCAAAGTGCCACTGAGGCCAAAGTGGATGGTACCTGGGCCTCATATCCGAAGCACAAGGTTTTGCCTGTAACGCCTCTCTTGCAGGGCTGAACCCCGGGACCCAGGGCTTTGATCACGTTACATTACCTAAAAGCTTTTACAGGTCCAAGGGAGTGGTACGCCAAAAAAAAGGGACCCGGTCCTTGAAGGTTTGCTAAAACGCATCCCGCCGTGATGGGTGAATGTTGGATTGACTGTTAATTCAGCAAATCCTGCGGTGGGGATAAGGTAAGAGAAGAAACTTAGGAACTAAAGAGTCCACCTATGAATTCTTCAAGGGAAAAAATGTTGTCATGCCTTAATTCTCCACTAGAGGGAGTTTATGCACATACCTTAATCTGTTGTCAGTCTGTGTGTGGCTGCAGCAGCTTGTGCGGGGGGATTTTCTCTCAGGTAAGAGATCTGCTATGCTTTTTTTCTCCCCCCTGAAGGGACCAGACGGTTAGGGAAACATCAGTGGTGTACCCCCCTTGTAAACCCCCCCCCTCCCACCGCAGGGGGTGCAGAGGTCCCAAAGTTTGCGCCGACAGTTTTTTCTCTGTGCTTGCTGGTATCATAGGGCTCTGCCCCCCCCCCCCCCCGTGTTGGGTCTGCAGACCCGAAAGCCGCCCGCGGGAATATTCCTGGAGGACGCACGGCAAACAAACAGGTTTAAAAAATCAGCTGGAGCAGTCTCTCCTCGGCTGATAGCGAGGAGGAAGCAAGCAGGCTGCACACGGGACACATGAGCGGTGAGGCACGTAAGGGCTGCAAGTGGCATTCCTGATACAGGAAGAATTTTTTTCCCAGCACTGGGCTGAACTTAATAGCGGCATCATTCTGTCATGACTATGTTCAGCAAGTAGTGCAATTTAATAGTGCCTCTGCTTTTGTGCTTAGGGCTATGCATATCAAAAAACCAAAGATTTCACTCCCAGGCATTAGGAGTTTCAGTCATGTCTCCAAACTGTCATCCTCGCCTGAAATACCAATTATAGCAAGCCAAGGTGAGACATTGGAACAAATTGATGGTGCAACTGCCTCTCACATCTCAGCCCCTGTATACGTGACTGAAGATGTCTTTTCCTCCGCCCTGCGGGGCCTTAACGGCTTTAATCGCTTCCTCCATTCAAATGTATAGGAAGCGTGCTAGATCCCCCTCCCCTCCCCCACTTTAGACCCTTTGCAAGGGGAACAGTGGGCACAGGATGAGGTGTTACCCTTAGGCAATCAGGAGGAAAGACAAACCGATGATTCCTCTGCGGAGAAAACAATGGTAGATGAACCTTTTTCAGCCTCGTAATCTGAGAAACTGCTGTTACAATCTCTTACAGAGATGGTTCGTTCTACTTTCATGCTACCCCTAACGGAGTCAGCTGAAAGCTCGGTTTCTTCCTTGGGTTCCTTCAAACCTTTACAGCCTTAGCATGCGTTTCCTGTTTACGCATTACTAGAACAGCTTATTTATGCTGAATGGGATCACCCAGATAAACATTTTCTCCCTCCTAAGAGATTTTCAGTTCTCTATCCCATGGAGGAGAAATTCACCAAAAAAATGGAAGGTACCAGCAGTTGACACTGCGATTTCCTGTGTGAATAAAAGTCTAACTTGTCCAGTAGACAATGCACAAATGCTTAAGGATCCAACAGATAAAAGGTTGGAATTCCTGTTAAAATCCGCTTTTTCCTTGGCAGGTGCTGTTACTCAGCCTGCAGTCACTGCAAACGGCGTCTGTCAATCCCTAAAAGACCAATTTAGACAGGCCCTTAGAGGTTCCTGCACAACAAGCCCAGGAATTGGCCGAACTACTAAAAGCATTATGCTTTGCCATAGATTCCATTAAAGATTCTATTCATCAGGCGTCCCGCCTTACGCTTATGCTAGTACATATGCGTAGAATCCTGTGGTTAAAAAAGATCCTGACTGCGTTCCCTTTTCATGGGGATTGGCTATTTGGGGATGATTTGGACAAATACATCCAAACAATTTCTAGTGGGAAAAGTACTCTTTTACCAGTCAAAAGAAAGTATAAACGCCCTTCATTTAAACTGGCTTCGTCTCCTGCGCCAGGGGCTTCTGCCTCTAGGCAGTGGCGATGGCCTCCACCGTCAGACTCTAGAGGAAAACCTCAGGGTCAGGCCCAGGCTCAAAAGAAGTCCTGGGGCCGGAAACCTCCAAAGCAGAATCCTAAAGCCTCATCATGAAGAGGCACCCCCCTCCCCCCCCTGGCAAAAGTCTGGCAAGAGGAAATTCAGGACAGATGGATCATCTCCACGGTAACTCTGGGTTACAAGCTGGAAATTCGGGACTTTCCACCGTCTCGTTTCCTGAGGTCAAACGTTCCCAAAGATCCAGAGAAAAGGCAATCTCTGTTTCAGGCACTAGACCGATTAATGGCTCAGGGGGTGATCAAGCAGATCCCCACAGAAGAGCAAGGTTTGGGGTTTTATTCAAACCGCTTCACAGTACCAAAACCGAATGGAGATGTCTGACCCATTCTAGATCTAAAGAATCTAAATTGGTTCCTGAAGATCTGCTCCTTTCGCATGGAGATGATCAGGTCAGTAGTTTCTATCCTACTAGGAGAAGAACTTCTGGCGTCTATGGACATCAGTGATGCATATCTGTTCCTGTATTTCCCGCTCACCAAAGGTTTCTGCGGTTCGAGGTAGAACAGCAGCATTTCCAGTTTGTAGCCTTGCCCGTCGGGCTAGCTACAGCACCCCGGGTGTTTACAAAAATCCTGGCCCCACCTCTAGCAAGGTTAAGGGCACAGGGCATAACAGTCTTGGCGTACTTAGACGATCTATTGTTAATAGACCAGTCGGTGGCTCGTTTAGAGCAAAGCATGCGCATTACAACCAGTTACCTGGAAAGTTTGGGTTGGATTCTCAACCTAGAGAAATCTTCCTTAAAACCAATAAGAAGGCTGGAGTACTTGGGTCTGATCATAGACACAGCCCAGAAAAAGGTGTTCTTGCCTCAGGCAAAGATCAACTCCATAAGAGAGCTGGTGCGGATGGTCAGGTCAAAAGGCAATACCTCCATTTCTCCACTTTGCATGAGACTGCTAGGAAAGATGGTGGCTTCATTCAAAGCGGTTACCTATGCCCAGTTCCATTCAAGACTGTTGCAAAACAGTGTCCTGTCCACTTGGAACAAAACAATTCAAGCTTTAGACTTGCCAATGCGGCTGTCCCCAAAGGTGTCCCAAAGCCTCAGTTGGTGGTTACTAACCCAGAATCTGCTGAAAGGAAAATTCTTCAGACCAGTTATCTGGAAAGTGGTAAGGACAGATGCCAGCCTTTCAGGCTGGGGAGCAGTACTAAAAAAGAAAACTGTCCAGGGACAGTGGTCAAGAGCCGAAAGAACCTTGCCCATCAATATCCTAGAGATTCAGGCAGTGCGTCTGGCTATGAAGGCCTGGACTTCCAGGTTACGGGATTGTCCTGTCAGGATCCAGTCTGACAATGCCACAGCTGTGCCCTATATCAATCAACAAGGGGGCACCAAGAGTCTCTCAGTGCAGAGAGAGGTGAAACATATTCTAACTTAGGCACGGAACATTCCTTTCTGCCCATTGGCAGTCTTCATTCCGGGAGTAGAGAATTGGCAGGCGGACAGGACTACTTGAGTCGCCAGCAGTTATTCCAGGGGGAATGGTCACTTCACCCTGACATTTTTTGTGCTATTTGCCAAAGATGAGGGACTCCGGACGTAGATCTTTTAGCGTCCAGATTCAACATGAAGTTAGTAAACTTTGTGTCCAGGACATGGGATCCACTCGCATGCGGATCAGATGCTTTGGTAACCCCATGGGATCAGTTCTCACTGATTTATGCATTCCCCCCCTATTCAGTTGCTGCCACGACTTCTTTGCAGGATCAAGCTAGAAAGAAAGCCATTAATTTTGGTAGCACCAGCATGGCCCAGAAGGTCATGGTATGCAGAAATCGTAAAGATGGCAGTGGAGGATCCATGGTCTCTTCCACTACGGCCAGACCTACTTTCACAGGGGCCGATATTCTATCCTACCTTATGACCTCTAAATTTAACGGCTTGACTGTTGAAACCCACATTCTGAAGAAACGTGGGCTTTTCGGGTCAGTTATCTCTACCTTTATTAATGCAAGGAAGCCAGCTTCCAGAACTATATATTATATAGGGTCTGGAGGGCTTATGTTTCCTGGTGTGAATCCAAGGGTTGGCACCCTCGAAGATATATCATAGGCAGAATTCTTGCCTGTCTACAATTATGGGTGGAGATGAAATTGGCCTTGAGTACTATTAAAGGCCAAGGCTCAGCCTTATTGGTCTTATTTCAAAGACCGCTTGCTTCACATTCTTTAGTACGGGGTTTTATGCAAGGAGTGATGCAGCTTAATCTGCCAGTCAAACCTCCTTTGAACCCTTGGGACTTGAACTTAGTTTTGTCAGTGTTACAAAAACAGCCATTTGAACTGATACAACATATTTCCTTAGTCCTTCTGACAAGGAAGTTGGTATTTTTGGTTGCTATATCCTCAGCAAGGAGGGTTTCGGAATTGGCTGCTCTTTCTTGTAAAGAGCCATATTTGATTATTTATGAGGACAGAGTGGTGTCATGCCCTTGTCCAGACTTTTTGCCAAAAGTGGTTTCAGGTTTTCACCTGAACCAAGATATTGTCCTGCCATCATTTTTTTCCCAAAACCATGTTCCGGTGAAGAGAAGTCACTACATTGTCTTGATGTGATGAGAGCAGTGAAAATCTATTTAAGGACAACTGCTCAGATTAGAAAGACCTGATGTCTTATTTATTCTGCCAGAGGGTCCTAAGAAAGGACAGGCAACATCAAAATCCACTGTCGCTAAGTGAATTCGGCAAGTAATAATTCAGACTTATAATTTAAGGGGTAAGATTCCCCCTTTTCAAGTCAAAGCTCACTCTACCAGGTTGGGTAGTGCTTCTTGGGCAGTGCGTCACCAGGCCTCCATGGCTCAGATCTGCAAGGCCGCAACTTGGTCTTCAGTACATACATTCACCAAGTTTTATCAAGTGGATGTAAGGAGGTATGAGGTTATCGCCTTTGGGCGCAGTGTGCTGCAGGCAGCAGTATAGGTCCTCAAGTCTGGGGGTACCCTCTGGGTTGTGTCTCCCTCCCCTCAAATAGCATTGCTATGGGACATCCCATTAAGTTATTACTTAGGCTCTGTGTCCCATGATGTACGATAAAGAAAATAGGATTTTTATAACCGCTTACCTATAAAATCCTTTTCTTGAAGTACATCATGGGACACAGAGGTCCCTCCCCTCTTTTATGGGGTTTAAATATATTGATTTGCTACAAAAACTGAGGTACTCCTGGAAGGAGGAGGGGTTATATAGGGAGTGAACTTCCTGGATTGGGTATGCCAGTGTCCATCACCTGAAGGTGGCTATATACCCATTAAGTTATTACTTAGGCTCTGTGTCCAATGATGGACTCCAAGAAAAGGATTTTACAGGTAAGCTGTTATAAAAATCCTATTTTTGCATGTATACGATCAAACATTTGAGAAACAAAAAAACAGAATGGGAAAAAATAAAAATATGGTGTATAGAACACATGCCAGAAATTCACACGCTATCATGTGAAACATACATGTAGACTTCCAACCTTACATTAGCTATGTTTTGATCAAACAGGTGAATATACATAACTCAGAAAATATATGTATAGGAATTCAAAATGGCATATATCAGGTAACATCTCGACTGTCGTTATGCAGTTGCAAGACCTGAAAAATCATTAGCACTACCAAGTAGGAAAGCCAGCGTATTCCTTATTAGCATCCAGGTATGGCTATCCCTTGTTTTGGTATCTGTAAGCAATGTTTGCCAACCTAGCTACTGGATTAACCGTTTGAAGGCCAGCCAATACTCCACAATATTTACAAAGAGTACTTGCATCACCGTGTCAAAATTAACCACTTTTTCAATTCTAGGTGTATCCTTTGCGCCCAGGGACCTTATCTATCATGGTTTACGATCTTTGTCTGGCTTTCCCAGCACCAGCTGCAGTCCATGTTCATGTATCTGATATTCTGCAGGTGGAAGTTAGAGTGGTGGATAAGGTAAGTTGATTGAATTTGTAACTCAGACCTGTTTATAGGTTGTGCTGAATTCTTGTTATGTAACTTTTTTTTTTTTTTGTTTCAATGTTTTTATTAAGGTTTCACATAATACATATAAGTGAATATAAGTCTATACAGTAATATGCATATGACTGATAAAACTGCAAACTAGGTATCAATAAAAACGTATAGAACCATAACAGTAGTAGGGTAAATATTTACATAGGCGCATTCCTGCAAATCCCCGCTACCTTGGGGGCATATCGGGTAAACACTAATAAAGTAGAGGGACTCCACTAGAAGTATGTCAAGGGACCAGGTTTGCCACCTAAGCACCCAAACACCGCTATCGGGATCAGTCTGTGAGAGGGTGTGGACGCACCCAGACCAGCCTCATACCGTTGTCTTACCGGTTTTCCGGTCGAAGCAAGTGAGTCCTCTAATGGTTCATGCCCTACCAATATATAAAGGTATCATCTCGGGATGGGGTATTAGAGATAGGCTCCTTATCTAAGCTAGGTTTAAAGTTGTGTGTGGTATTCACACCTGTCCATGAGTACAGCTCGAAACCTTTGATTTTTATTACGGGAGAGGAAGGGTAAAGGAAGAGAGGGGGGTGGGGAGGTGTGACTCTGTATTCAGTTGTCTGGAGCAAATGTCTGGTGCTGTGTGTCATCCCCCAGGTCAAGCTATGGTGGTGTGGTAGATAAGGTGCGATATTCCGCAGATTCTTTAAAGTGGATCCAGCAGGCCCATATCTTATGGAATTTCATCGGGGAGTCTCTTGCTTGTTGTATTAGGTCTTCCATTTCAACAACTCTCTCAACCATCTGTAACCATTCAGAAATGCGGGGGGGACACACTCTCCCTCCAATGTACAGGTATACAGAGTTTGGCTGCGTTAATGAGATGCAGTGTGTGAGACCGTTTGTAGGCCGATTGGGGCAAAGACGTGTGGTGGAGCAATTATTGGGTTGGTGTGAAATCTGGTGTGTAGGTCGTTATGTGGGAAATAAGGCGGTGTGCTTCCCTCCAAAAGGGCTGTATCTGGGGGCAGTCCCACCATATGTGGAGAAGCATTCCTTGGGCCGCTTCGCAACGCCAGCATAGAGGGGAGATACTGGGATGAAACTTATGAATTCTGTCTGGGGTCCTATACCACCTGTAGTATATTTTAAAGCCGTTCTCTTGTGTTGAGACATTCAAGGAGCCTTTGTGGATATGGGTAAATATTTGTTCCCAATCTTCCTGATAGAGATATGTATCTTTGGGGTTCCGACCTGGTGCATATAGCTTCAAAGGGTGTCTGGTCTCTGTACCAATTAGAGGACGAATTGGGGCTGTTTAAGAAATGCCTAATCTGCAGGTACTTGAAGAAGGGGATATCCCTATCGGGGTGTTGGGAAATCAGGGTTTGGAAGGGAAGGAGTTTACCTTTGTCAAAAAAAGCTTCTGCCCTAAGTGAGGATACCACCGAAGTGCCAGTTGTGTCGGACCCCGTGATCCCTGGGGGGAAATCCGGGCTGCGGTCAATCAGGGTTAGGGGCCCGGGAGACGAGGCTATCTTCAGTCTGTTACAGATTGTTCGAAAGACCTGTAAGGTAGGGCCAGTAAGGGGGTGGGGGATCTCACACGACTTTGTTTAGAAGCCCAGATGAATTTTAGACACATTTGTTTGTATGTGGCGAAGAAAGATACCGGTAGCTTGATCGGTATAGTCTGTAGGAGGTAAAGGAGTCTGGGGAGGATATTCATTTTCACTATTGCCGCTCTCCCGAACCAAGAGAAGGAACCTTTGTTCCAGTTCTGAAGGTCTTTTTGTATAGTTTTGAGTATAGGAAGGAAGTTCCTGGAATATAGGTCTGATAGATTCACTGGTAGTTTGATTCCTAGGTAGATGAGAGCGTGCATGTCCCAACCGAAGGGGACGTTATTTTGGCAAAGTGACACTGTAATGGCGGGCAAAGATATGTTTATGGCCCTGGATTTTGCAAAATTAATTTCAAGAAGACCTACTAAAAGACCTTTTAGTAGGTTGGGAATTGTGATGATGGGATCAGTAAGGAAAAGTAGGATGTCATCTGCGTATGCCGCTAGTTTGTATTGTCTATCGTTTATTTCCACCCCTTTAATGTCTGGGTTAGCCCGAAGTCTGCGGAGTATAGGCTCCAAGGTGAGCATGAATATGAGAGGGGACAAGGGGCAACCCTGGCGTGTTCGTAGAAGGCATCGGACACGCGACTGTTAACTTCTCGCTGTCGGGGATGAGTAAAGTGCAAGGATGAACTGAAGCATGCGATCCCGGAACCCCAGTGCTTTTAGGGCTTCTGTCATGTAGTCCCAAGCCTGGTGTGGGTAATTTGGATAGCCAGTGAATGCACGCTAATGACTTTCAGGGTGTTATCCCTCGCTTCCCTGTCGGGGATGAATCCTACCTGATCTAAAGAGACTAAATTGGGGAGTAAGGGGAGTATGCGATTGGCGAGTATTTTTACGTAAAGTTTCACATCAACGTTTAGTAGTGAGATGGGCCTGTAGTTTGAGACCTGTGATGTATCTTTACCCGGTTTCGGAATCAGGGTAATGTGGGTTTCGAGGAGGTCTCTGCTATTATGAGGAAGGGAGGGAATGGAGTTAAACATTTTAAAAAGTACGGGAGGATTGTGTCAGTAAAGGACCTGTAGTAACCAACAGACAGGACATCAGGACCGGGGCACTTGCCCGTCTTTAGCTGCTTCAGGGCCGCAACAGATTCATCCCATGCAATCGGTTTATCTAGTTCCGCAGCTTCTTCAGAGGTAATGGGTTTAGGGCAGTATTGCGAAAGGAAGTTGGTGATCAACTCCTTTCTGTTTTGTGGTTTGATCAGTTATGATAGGGGTGGGTAGATTATAGAGTTTTTTATAAAATTGTTTAAACTGATCCGCAATGCCTGCAGAGGTGGAGATCTTGTTGCCTGCGGGGTCAGAAATGGAATGAATGGTCGAGGCTGCCTTTTTGGATTGAAGAGCTCTGGCAAGCAATTTCCCCGATTTTGTTGCTAAATTCATAGAACATTCGACGTATCAGTGCAAATTTGCGTCTAGTCGTTTTCCCCAGCTCCTCAAGCAGGGCTTCCCTGGCCTTCAGGAGCTTATTGAAAGTCTTTGCTGCTAATGATTGTTTATGCTTATTTTCGAGTGAATGAATGCGTTCCGATAGTTCTTTAATAAGGGCTTGTCTAGCTTTCTGTCTTTTCTCAGCGATGGAGATAAGCTCTCCTCTGATGACACATTTTTGCGCCACCCCGAGGGTCATTGGGTGGATCTTGGAAGATTCATTCTCGCGAAAGTATTGCAATAGGCATGAATTCAATGCCTTTACGGTTTCAGGGTCATTAAGGAGGGAATTATCGAGTCTCCAAAGTGTAGCTCTTGTGGGCATTGTCAAATGTTAGGGTGATGGAGATGGGGAGGTGGTCCGAGAGGATCATAGGATCTATGGTTGCTGTCATGAGAGATTCAAGGTCCGTTTGAATAGTCGATTCTCGTGTATTTGTTATGGGGTGGAGAGAAAAATGTGAAATCTTTTGTGTTTGGGTGCATTGTGCACCACGTGTCGTGCAGAGTCAGATATTTAAGCTGTGTTTTATTTGTTCGAAGTGCTCTGTACGGTAAAGTGGAGGAGTGTGATATGTGGTGAGGAGTTGTAGGGTGTCCCGAAAGAAAGGAATTTGTTTAGGGCATAAAGGTTCACTAGTGTGATGGGCTTGTTGTACAGTTTGCCTTTCAGAAAGATATAATGGCCATTTACATCCAGTAGTGTGTCTTGGATTTGGATAGAGCAATTTTTTTAAATTGATACACTCCCTTGGATTTAGATTCGGTAGTGGTAGCGTGATATGCAATGGGATAAAACTTGCTGTGTAGGTTCAGTATGTTGTTGGATTTGAAATGTGTCTCTTGAAGGAAAAAAAAAATAGACAAAAATGCAGCGCTCGATGGGGCCAGCAATAAAAGATTGTTATAAATAATGTAAACAATCAAGTTCATTTATTGGATGCACATCAAAGTTAAAAAAAACAACTGCCAATAAAAAAGTAAAATCAAACTGGTTAAAAACAAATCACTGTCAGGATCGAAGTACTCTGAATGATAGTGTAAGCAATGCCACCATAACTCCAGATAACAAAGGGTTAGTGTCAGCAAGTGTGCTTTGTATATCAAGCCTCAGTAGCAGACTCTGTAGCTCCAGTGTGCACAAAAAATGGGATGGGAGGGACACCACTCTCTAAAGTGCAACAGATGGTTGAACGTGGAATGCCAGACTCGCCGTGACCAGAAGGTGCCCTGTAGATCGCGTCAAATGATTTCACCTGTCCCACTGGCTGACCAGCCAAGCTGGGACCTGTCTTCTTGAACGGCGCTCTGGCTGGTACACAGTGAATCCGAAAACCGGAGGACACGATCAGAGCCGGAAGTGAGGAAAGACCAAATGCTGGGCGGGTCTCTTGAAGGAAGACCACATCTGCCCTGGATCTCCGTAAAAGTAACTGAGACCGTTTTTCGGGGATATTCAGTCCCCGAATATTTAGGGAGTATAGCTTGACCTGAGGGGAGGTTGATTGGCCCTGGTGTGGGACATAGTACAGGGGTACGTCAGCACACAAGAGTGATGTGGTACAGAGAGATTTGGGGATATAGAGGGGAGGGATAGAGGCGTAGGGGGGGATTAGGAGGTATGTACTCCTAAACAATGAACCGAGAAGAAAAGGGACCTGCCCCTACTTCAAAATAGATCAAAGGTGGTAAGGTACAGTGTAGAGCCAGTGATTGTCTACCCGAAGGAGGCAAACACTATGCCCTGCCACTGAGTGGGGGTTGGAAGAATCCAAGCGAGATAGATGTGTGTGAGTGTCATGTCAACCCGTCACTACAGGTATCAACTGTGCGTGAGAAGAGGTATAAGGAAAGCGTGCTAAACACGGAGTGGTGGTGATGCAAATGTACGGTCAAGGTATGATGCATCTCTGCCGTATGAGCCAGATGTCGGTGGTCTCCGTGGTAAATTAGGATTAGGGGAGGTGTATCAGTAGTGCCTAAAACCTGTGGTCCGGAGTACGGCTCAATTTTCAAATCATGTGTGAAGGCCTAGCTACAGTCTAGAACAAACAATTATAAGCTATAACTTTAAAAACTTAATGAACAACAAGTGGAGGGACTCCAAAACGTCAAAACCTTACATATTCAAGTAGAAATAAGTAATAGTCCTGCCCAACATCCCAAGGTGACTATATGGGTAGTGTAGGGATAGACTGGCCCCTGGAATGAGCAGGAAAATTGAGGCCGTCTATGCAACGGGCGGGTCATAGGAAAGTTAAGGAGGTGGGGTTATAGCAGTGGGTTGTTGCGCCGTCTATGGCAAACAGGGCAGGCCTGGGGGTTGAGTGGCATTAGTTTTTAGGGGCGAAGCCCACTACACAACCTAGATGCCCCAGTTGGAAAAGGCATTCCAGGGTGTAAGGAGCAAGTTTTATTGGCTCACAGAGGTATATCACCGCTGGCGTGGGAGCCAGGCAAAATCCTGATCGACCCTATGTAATGTGGAGGTATCAACCCCAGGTACGCCAAGTGGTTCTGCTACGTAGTGGAGGGAAGGGGGGGGAGTGCTGCTAAGCATGCTCAGTGATACTGCGGTGGGAGACAGGTGTTCCATTCCTGGCTAATAGAACCTTGGAGTCCTGGTAGGGCCCTTGCTGTTGGGTGGCTCAGATTTAGCACTAAGTACCTCAATATGTAACAGATCAAGGCCTACCTTAGATGTAAGGAGAATCTCTAGAGGGTCCATTTCACCCACCCTTCTTAAAAGGTTCATGTACTAGGCTAATCCCCCTGGTGTGTATGGGCACACCTTGATTGGCCTGGTGTGTCTCATGGTTAACCGTACAATGTGAAGCTCATATACATTAGGACTAGAGACCTGCGGCCTGCATCGCGGATTATGCCCCTTGGGGGCAACTGGAGATGAGCACTGGAGTCTCTGAAGAAGGCGACATAATCCCTGGTATGTAATAGTGGGGGGGGGGGAGGATTCCCTAGAAAGTTGGGAATTACTCGAGTTTGCCCCCTGGATGCCTACAATTCACCTCTGCCAGATGGCATACTACGATCAGTGATGGTAAAGTGAATCCTTGTCTGCAACGCCCGTGATAACTTGCATCATAAAGTAGAGCACAGTATCCGTGCATAGGGCCATTGCGCATAGGTGACACTGACCATACGGACCCGCATCCTGGCGTGTATCCCAGGATCACCCCAGATAAGATAACACACTTATCTGGGGTAATCATGTCCAGTCAGTTAACTTGCAGGACTGTCTGCAGTACGATCAGTAGTCGCGTCAGACCCTTGAGCGCGGAGAGTCGGTAGGGCTCGAGCTGTTATGGGATCAGCGGGCCTAAGCTTGGGATCTACTCCCTGATGGGGATCGCTGCCTGCGATATCTGGTTTCTTGAGCCTCCATAGGTTCTTCGCCTCGTGGCTCTCGTCTTGTAGTGGCGCAACGGAATTCGGCATACCAGTTCGGGACGTCCATCACAGGAATTCCTAGGGTGTCACAAAAGGGTTCGAGTTCCTCCAGTACCCGCAGCAGTGCTGTACGGCCCTGGTTGGTAGTTGAAAGGCCAAAGGGGAACTTCCATCTATAGTGAATGCCTTTTGGTGCGCAGGGTGTCCAACAGTGGTTTCAAATCTTTCCTGTGTTGCAGGGTGATGCTGGAGAGGTCTTGATAGATGTGAATGTCTGAGCCCCCATGAGAAAGATGTATCCTGTTTCTAGCTTTTCTCAGTATTTCCTCATTCGGCCTGTAGTCGACTAGCCAGTAGATCACGTCCCTAGGGGAGTCAGTGTCTCTCCCCTTAGGTCTGAGAGCGTGGTGGTGGATTCTCTCCATCTCTATGGCCATCCGTGTGGGCCTGTCAAGGAGGTTGTTGAATATGCCAGTAATGGTTGCCGTAAGCTGTTCAGTGTCAACCGTTTCAGGCAGACCTCGGACCCACAGTTTGTGGCGTCTGCCTCTGTTATCGAGATCCTCCACATGCCGCTGGATGTCCCTGAGTTGTAGGGTATGCTCGTCTACCTTGTGGGTCACTCGGCGGAAGACCGTGTCATGCTGTGCTGCGGTCTTCTCCACTTCCTGCACCCTGTCAGCCATGGCGCAGATGTCCAGGCGCAAGTGGGCTATAGCCGCCGACAAGGTGTCCTTAATATCCACCGCCACTGCTCGGAGATCAGAGGCTGGGTTGTTGTTGGTGGACAGAGGCTTCCCCTGGTTCCTGTGTGGATAGAGCAATCGACATTCCAGTCAGCGGTGGGGCCGAAATCTGTGAGGAGCCTTGGTGGGATGTTGTGCCTCTGCGTCCGGAACAGCTCCGGAATGTTCTGGGACAGACCGCCCGTTTGTCTGCGGGAAGAGCGAGATTGTGAGGCAGAGGAGGAGTTCCGTGAAGCTGTCCCCATAATTGTAAGGCTGTCTGGGCGAAGATGGGCTTCCTATTCAGTGGAGGGAACCTGTAGCGACGGGAGCTAAGGTCTCAAGCGGCCATCTCCCAGCGAGGTCAGACCACGCCCCATGATGTAACTATTATACATTTTTAGACTTTTCTAAAATCTGTGTTCATATTATTAATCTTTTCTTTCTCGAACATCACGGGACAGAGAGCCACAGTAATTACTGATGGGTTATATAGGGTATCACTGGTGATTGGACACTGGCACACCCTATCAGGAAGTTCAACCCCCTATATAATCCCTCCCCTTGCAGGGATACCTCAGTTTTTACGCCAGTGTCTTAGGTGATGGACGTGTAAAGATGTGCTGTGCTGAGCTCCAAAGGGAATATCCTATATCCTATACTGGGGCAAGTCAGGCAGACCGGATCCATTCAAAGTGTCCTTTCTAGGCCGAATTGGATGGTACCCGGGCCTCGTGTCCGAAGAAAAGAGGTTTTACCTGTAACGCTTCTTTTTTTAGAGAGCTGGACCCCGCATATTAGAAAATGGTTTTCTAGCCTAATTTCTAGTCGGGTGCTTTACGGGCCCAGAACTGCAGGATCCCCCTATTCGTAGGGGGCCCCAGTCTGACATTTTTTTCAAATGGAGCCCACCGTGAGAGGTGAAGATTGGGTCTGTGTAAACTGAACCCTGCGGCTGGATAAGTTAAGAGGAGATTCCACAGAATTTTCTAATTCTAGTAGGTTTCTCCTTTAAGGTAAATGCATGCTATGCCTATTGTGACCACCGGGGGCTGCCAAGAGCACAAACCTTGTCATGCTGGATTGTCTGTCTCAGTGTTCATGCTGCACATGTTTCAGCGTCTCAAGCCGGCTCACGGTAGGATGGATGGGGGGATTTCTCATGTTTGAATGTTCCCCCCAGGCTAGAGAGAGGCCACAGGGGTCTAGAAAGCGCTTATACCACTCAGGCACCGCTGCCTTGGCCGCCATTTCCGACCATTGCCGTTTTTAGGCAGGTCTTCATTACCAGCTTCTCTCCCTCCTCCCCCAGCCTTCCTCCATAGTATTTCAGGAGAGTCGGCCAGCGCGGGAAGCGCTAGTTTTTTTCAAAATTCGAAGGGAGGGGGGTGAGGGGGAGGGGCAGGACGTCAGCACAGGTGCTTAGACTCCCACTCAGGCCAGCTGCAGGCTATTAAGGCACTCTGTACAGGTGCACACAGCCTTTGGAGAGACACAGAGCTGACAGTCGCATGTAAGTTGGGACACAGGCATTCTCCTAGGCAGCATTTACTGAAGTAACACCAGACTGAGCATTGGGTAGCAAGGCTTTTAGCCAGACTACATCGCTCAGCAGGCAGTGTTCATTTGTATACCTCACACCTTGTTGCTTTGCACTATGGGTAGAAGAGGTTCAAGCACCCAAAGAACCAGAGACACTAGGGGATCTCGTTCAGGTTCTGAGGGCCCCCTGTCAGCAGCATCCTCCCCCCCCTGAAGGGCCAGGGACGGCTAGCCAGGGAGAGCCGTTGGGGTCGGGGGCTACACCTGCTTCTGGCACTTCAGCCATTACTCAAGAGGTTTTTTCCTCAACCATTAATGGTCTAGAGGAAAGATTAATGGCCGTGATTACGTCTTCACTCAGTAGAAGAAAACGCACTAGGCCTATCTCTGTTCCCCAAGACCCTCAGGAAGAGGAATTCTGGGATAAAGGAGATGAATCCCTTTCAGAGGATCAGGATGGGACGGATAATTCCTCTTTGGAGGAATCAGGTGGAGAGGGACCCTCTGCGACTTCCCAAGAGGAGAAAGTCTTAGTGCAGATCCTTACTGGATTGGTCCACTCCACATTTAAGTTGCCCGTGCCTGAAACTGCTAAAGAATCCTCTTCTGCTTTGGGGTCACTGAAACCTTTCCAAGCAGCACAGGCTTTTCCTGTTCATAATTTACTTGAAAAGCTCATTTATTCTGAGTGGGATCACCCAGACAAACATTTTTTTCCGCCGAGAAAGTTTTCAACACTTTATCCAATGGAAGAAAAGTTTATTAAAATGTGGGGAATACCGGCCATTGATGCCGCCATTTCCTCCGTAAATAATAGTCTGACTTGTCCTGTAGACAATGCTCAGATGCTCAGGGATCCTGTAGATAAAAAGATGGAATCCCTATTGAAGGATGTTTTTTCCTTAGCAGGTTCAGTGGCTCAACCTGCAGTAGCAGCGATTGGAGTCTGTCAATACTTAAGAGACCATGTTAAGCAGGTCATCAAAGTATTACCTGAACAGCAGGCCCAGGGGTTTGCTAACCTTCCAGCGGCCTTATGCTTTGTGGTTGACGCCATTAGAGATTCTATCGTACAAACCTCCAGTCTTTCACTGGGGTTGGTGCATATACGTAGAATCCTATGGTTGAAAAATTGGTCAGCCGAAGCACCATGTAAGAAGCTCCTGGCGGGGTTTCCATTTTGTGGAGTTTCAGGAATTTGCCTCTCCTCGGTTTCTCAGATCAAGTGTCCCCAGAGATCCAGAGAAGAAGCAGTCGCTCCTTCTAGCGTTAGAGCAACTTTTGTCGCAGGAGGTCATTATGATGGTTCCCGCAAAGGACCGGGGATTGGGCTTCTATTCCAACCTTTTTACGGTCCAAAAGCCAAATGGGGATGTCAGACCCATTCTGGATTTAAGGGATCTGAACCGATTCTTAAGGATTCAATCCTTCCGCATGGAATTAATTCGGACAGTAGTTCCCACCCTGCAGGGAGGAGAATTTCTGGCATCGATAGACATCAGAGATGCATATCTGCATGTGCCCATTTTTCCTGCTCATCAGAAGTTTCTGCGCTTCGAGGTAGGAGGGCGCCATTTCCAGTTTGTGGCTCTGCCTTTCGGGATAGCCACTGCACCTCGAGTGTTCACAAAGATCTTGGCTCCTCCTCTGGCCAGATAAGGGCTCAGGGTATAGCTGTCGTAGCATACCTAGACGACCTGCTACTGATAGACCGGTCGGTAGCCTCTTTGAATGGAAACTTGAGGACCACAGTCAGGTATCTAGAACACCTAGGTTGGATCCTCAACCTAGAAAAGTCTTTCCTAAAACCAGTAAGAAGACTGGAGTATTTAGGTCTGACTATAGATACAAGCCAGGAGAAAATATTTCTACCCCAGGCAAAGATCGCTGCTTTAAGGGAGCTGATTCTGGCAGACAGGACCAAGAAGGGTCCCTCTGTCCGCCTTTGTATGAGGCTACTAGGGAAGATGGTGTCTTCATTCGAAGCAGTTCCCTATGCTCAGTTTCATTCAAGAATGCTGCAACACAGTATTCTGTCGACCTGGAACAAGAAGGTTCAGGCATTAGACTTTCCGATGCACCTGTCGCATTCTGGAGATCCGGGCGATATATCTAGCCCTAAAAGCCTGGACTATCAGGCTACAGGGTTGTCTGGTCAGGATCCAGTCCGACAATGCCACAGCAGTGGCTTATGTCAATCATCAGGGAGGCACCCGGAGCCGAGCTGCTCAAAAGGAGGTGAACCAGATCTTAATCTGGGCAGAGATGCATGGTGCCATGCATATCGGCAGTTTTCATCCCGGGAATAGAGAACTGGCAGGCGGACTACCTAAGTCGCCAGCAGTTACTTCCAGGGGAATGGTCTCTGCATCCCGATGTCTTTTGGGCCATATGCCAAAGATGGGGGGTTCCAGATGTAGATCTCTTTGCATCCCGATTCAACAAAAAGATAGACAGATTTGTGGCAAGGACAAAAGATCCTCTTGCATGCGGGACGGATGCGTTGGTGATTCCGTGGCATCAGTTCTCACTGATTTACGCATTCCCGCCTATTCTGCTACTGCCACGACTCCTTCGCAGGATCAAGCAGGAAAGGAAGTCGGTACTTCTGGTGGCCCCCGCTTGGCCCAGAAGGACTTGGTATGCAGAAATAGTAAGGATGACGGTGGGTTCCTCGTGGACCCTACAGGTACGCCCAGACCTGTTATCTCAAGGTCCAGTGTTCCATCCTGCCTTACAAACACTAAATTTGACAGTTTGGCTATTGAGACCCACGTTCTGAAGAGTCGTGGGCTCTCAGGTCCTGTCATATCTACCTTGATTAATGCAAGGAAGCCAGCTTCCAGGATGATTTATCATAGTCTGGAAAGCTTATGTATCCTGGTGTGAATCCAGAGGTTGGCATCCCAGGAAATATGTCATAGGTAGAATTCTTGATTTTCTACAATTAGGATTAGAGCTGAAGCTGGCCTTGAGTACCATCCAGGGCCAGGTCTCTGCTTTATCAGTATTATTTCAGCGGCCACTTGCTTTGCATTCTTTGGTCCGAAGCTTTATGCAGGGGGTGATGCGTCTTAATCCTCCGGTTAAAGCGCCCCTAAACCCCTGGGACTTGAACTTGGTCCTGGCTGTGTTACAGAAACAGCCTTTTGAACCAATAAGTCAGATTCCTTTGGTCTTGTTGACAAGGAAGTTAATTTTTCTGGTGGGCATCTCTTCTGCTAGAAGAGTTTCAGAATTAGCAGCCCTTTCCTGTAAGGAGCCTTATTTGATTATACACAAGGATAGAGTGATACTGCGCCCTCATCCTAGTTTTTTACCGAAGGTGGTTTCTGATTTTCATTTAAACCAAGACATTGTTCTGCCTTCCTTTTTTCCAGATCCCTGTTCTTCGGAAGAGAGATCTCTACATTCGTTGCATGTAGTAAGAGCAGTTAAGGCCTATCTCAGGGCAACTGCTCAGATCCGCAAGACGGATGTTTTGTTTGTGCTGCCAGGGGGTCCCAATAGAGGACAGGCAGCGTCAAAAGCTACCATTTCTAAATGGATTCAACAATTGATCATTCAAGCTTACGGTTTGAAACAGAAGATTCCTCCGTTTCAGATCAGGGCACATTCCACAAGGGCTATTGGTGCTTCTTGGGCAGTGCATCACCGGGCCTCTATGGCTCAAATCTGCAAGGCCGCAACCTGGTCTTCAGTCCATACATTCACCAGATTTTATCAGGTGGATGTGAGAAGGCATGAGGATATCGCCTTTGGGCGTAGTGTGCTGCAGGCAGCGGTACAGGGTCCTCAGGTCTGATTGCACCCTACTTGGTCGTGGTTTCCCCCCCCTCAGGTAGCATTGGTCTGGGACATCCCATCAGTAATTACTGTGGCTCTGTGTCCCGTGATGTTCAAGAAAGAAAATAGGATTTTTTAAAACAGTTTACCTGTAAAATCCTTTTCTTTCGAAGGACATCATTGGGACACAGAGGTCCCGCCCCTCTTCTAATGCACTATATTGCTTGGCTACAAAACTGAGGTATCCCTGCAAGGGGAGGGATTATATAGGGGGTTGAACTTCCTGATAGGGTGTGCCAGTGTCCAATCACCAGTGATACCCTATATAACCCATCAGTAATTACTGTGGTTCTGTGTCCCGTGATGTCCTTCGAAAGAAAAGGATTTTACAGGTAAGCTGTTTTAAAAAATCCTATTTTTGCCCACATTAATACAGACTACATAATGTACAGTGTCTGCATATTAACCTTTATGTAATAAAAAACAGCAATTCGATATCTTTTCTTTGCAGATGCCCTAAAGTGATAACATCGAAAATGTTTGCCATGGGTACCATGTTACTATTTTATTCGTACAGGACACTGAAAATCTACCCTACACTGTGCGGCCTGAGTTTTTTTTGCTAGTGCCCTAAAGTGACAGACCTCTTCTAACCTGTGGAGAATTCACTCTTGGCTATTTATTATTTTACATTGAATCTTCAATCAACTCTTCACTCAGTGTGTTACTGTCTTCTAATAAAACAATAGAAGCAGTACATCTAGATGGGTGTAGTTTGGTCTAACATTGGAAACCATACCTGGACCCCATACCATGCAGATGGCCTGTAATGTTGCTTTGGGCACTGGATCCTGCATGTGCCCTCTCCTCAGCTCTTTGTGCAACTACATGTAGTTAGCAGGGTGTTATACAAGTCCTACCTATAGAGGGACTAGCGACATGGACAAGGTCACCCTGTTTACTGAACTGATACCATTGCCCCTAATCCTGAACAGTGTCCGTTTTATACCTTATAGCTATCGGGAAACTGAGGCTGTGTTTGGAATCTATTCAATTAACAGCGTAAACATTTCAAACTCGGTGGTAAAACGTAACCACTCAGAGCTTAGTCTCAGGTGGATGACCAGGTATTACTTCACACCACAGGTCACACACTTTAATGCTACTCCTAAAGCCCCTATAAAGTACTCAACGCTTCCTCCCATCCTTTGCCACAAGGGTTTAATACAGAATGGTCTACACCTAGGTTGCAGTGCTATCCTTTCAGGAGATGCTTACCCTTTTTACACACTCTACTTCCTGAGTACCCCACAGGAATACCCTAACTCCTAACCCATAACAATGGCGGAAACCAGGCGTAAGGGAGCAACTGCAAAATTTCAGGCAAAAATTTGTTCTGCCAAAGACCAGTACAACACTCATTCTCAGAGTGACGAAGCTTCTCTTGCAGGATCTGATTTTAACACCAGTCTCTACTTCTGATTCTAGCTCTGTTTTTTTTAGGCATGCAGCAAGGGGTCTACCTGACCATGGCAGACTTTTCTGCAACTTTCACGATGTGACACAATGCAACTTGTCACAATTTCTTACATAACCAACTGCTTTAATACAGCAATCACTGTTTGGGCCTCAAAACTGCAGTCCTCCTTCTCCAGCTCCGCTGTCCTTACCTGAGTCAGATTCGGATATGCCTGCCCTGGAAGAGGCAGACATTGAAGTGAATGAAGAGGACCCACAGCAGTGCTAGAGGAAGCCACAGAAGTTTTCTTTCCACCAGGTTCTTATGAACTTGATGTTAAGGCTTCAAGCAATATGCTTGCAAATGTGAATATGCTCACTTCTGCTGTGAGCATAAACCTTGGCATTGTCGCACCTAGTTCTGTCTGACCATGCACCTTAGGTTACAAAGAGACCTGCTAAAGAAAGGCATTCTCTGTTCAAGAACAGATAGAAGGGTCGGTTTGAGGATCGGGTCTCCAGAATAGATTTCCACCCCTCCAAAGGTCATTTTCTAACTCTATCCAGTGGAAAGAGAGTTGACTAAGGAAATGGTCTGTTCCGGTGGTAAGACTGTTCAGTCTCCGTCTTCACACATCTCTGTACCAATTGAAGATGTTTCTTCTTTCAAAGAATCTGCTGATAGCCTTTAACAATGTCAAACTTTCTATCTTTACTCTTTCAGGCCCACCTCTGCAACCATCCAATGCTGTAATTTTGGTCTGCAAACCACAGCTAACTGGATTAGGTCATTAAACAACCAACACAATCCTGCATTCCAGGCCCATACCTCAATTGCCATAACCAGCCAAATATAGCAGTTACCTTCTGCCATGCTTTTTTGTGTCAATGCTGTAGTACAATTTGACACAACTTTCCAGGATGACTTTCATTTACATGTGCAGAATCTTATCAGCTGGATTTGCCTGCAAAATATGACTTCCACGTATGCCCTTTAAAGGAGATCATAAGTTTGAGACAGTTGATAAATTAAAGAGATCACAATAGGAAAAGAAGTTCTTCCACAGAAAAAATATGCAAAACATCCTCTCTCAGCAGCCACTACTTCCCCAAATTGCAGTGCACCTCAACGGTCCATTTAGGCTTCCAATTCCAAGCCTCAGTTCAGCTCTTCCTTTCAGTATTAGACCTGATCCACAAAGCCGAACAAGTCTTCCCCAAAGCCCTCTTCCCACTGAATCGCAGACATCCTAGACCTGTGGTTTCAAAGAAGTATAAGAGTTCAAAACTCTACCCCTTCACCGTTTTCTTCTTTCAAATTATCCAAAATTTGCCCAACTACTTTCAGATTTGCAAAATGCCCTGAACCATCTCTTGTCCCAGGGATTAGTCGACCCAATACCTCTAGAGGACAGGTTCAAAGGCTTCTACTCAAACCTGTTCACACTACCTAAACCCAACAAGGGTATTTGTCTTATCCTGGATCCAGTGTTAATTTTGGCAGCAAATTTCAATTTAGTTTTAGTCTTAGTCTTAGGACTGAAATGGCATTTTAGTTTTAGTCCCATTTTAGTCTTCTGCAATTGTTTTAGTTTTATTTGTATTTAGTCAACTAAATCTCCAGTACATTTTAGATGACTAAAACTCATTTTATTCATCTAAAATATAATGGGTGTAATTAAATTGTAAGGCATTAGTTAACATTTTTCTACAATATCCAAACTCGTATACTGCTGGAGTGAAAAAACTAATATGTTGTTATTTATGGTATTGAGGTATGAACATGCACTACAGACCAGTGTTAATTTTGAAGTCAAATTTCAATTTAGTTTTAGTCTTAGCCTTTTGACTTTAGCCTTTTGACTAAAATGGCATTTTAGTTTTAGTCTTAGTTGTATTTTAGTCGACTAAAATAGTATTCATTTAGTCGACTAAAATGTTTTAGTCAACGAAATTAACACTGACTGGATCTAAAACGCATGCCTTCAAATTCCAAAATTTCGCATTGGAATCCGCTCTGAGACAAGGGGAATACTTGGCATCCGTAGACAACCAAGATGTCTATCTTAATATTCCCAAAAGGGTCTCTGATTCTGTCCTCCCTACTTTGCAAAAAGCAAGAAAAGGCACATCCAGAAAGATCTACCTTCGTATCTGGCAATCGTGCCTCGTATGCTTGTCTTCCTACAATCAGGGCTTGACCAGAGCTTTGCTCTGAGCACTCTGGAAGGACAGGTTTCTGCCGTGTCCATTCTTTTCCAAAAACATCCAGACTAACTCTTTTGTTAAAACCTTTATGCAAGGTTTATCTTGCATCAGGCCCCCTTGAGGCACCCTGTACTTCCTTGGGACCTTACTCTGGTTCTTTGCCTTGCAGAAACCACCCTTTCAGCCCATCAGCGTAATCCCACTTAGATGATCTCTTCCACAAAGTAGCCCTCTTCATTGCTAATTCATCCGTTAGATGTGTCTCTAAACTAGCGGCCCTCTCTTGTAGGGAGACATTTCTCATCCTTCACAAAGACAAGGTAGTCATACAGTCAAGGCAGTTTTTCTCTGCTATGGTGTTATTTTCCATCTCAATGAAGAACTTGTTTTTTATGCATCCAAAAAAAAAGAATTGATCTCTACTGCTTGGCCATAGTCAGAGCCATCAGAATCTACCTCAAAGCTACGGCTTCCGGTTTGCCATACACTCAGAACCTGATCAGTTATGTCCTGCTTCAAAATCTGCTACGTATTCACCCCACCATATCGGCGAGAATCTCCTGGGTATGTAGACATCAAGTCTATCTTGCCCAGTTTGTAAGGCCACCATCTGGTTGTCTGCTCATACCATTTAAAAGTTCTACCAGGTGGACATCCAGTCTTCTGCAGTTGCAGCTTGTGGCCACAAGTTTCTTGCAGCGGCACTCTGAAGTTGGGTCTGTTGACCCCTGTTATTTGTGCCTATTGGTGCAGTTCTGTTTGCCTAAACTGTTGCCCATGCTTCTCATTCATTGCTTGGGGACGTCTCGGGGTCTATGAATATTCAGTCTGTGTCCTGCGCTATACCATTAGGATAAAAGGAATTAGACTTGCCTGTAAATTGTAATCTTGGAATACAGTACGGGCCCGGGCTATCCTCCCTTCTAATCCAATATTACTCTGCTTTACTTGCTACAAAACTTCTATCATTGTATTAAGACAGTGAGGAATTTAGTTAAAGTGGTTGTTAAGCCACTCTAACCTGTATACACATCAGCACTGCCTCCTATTGTAGTATCCCCCTCTATGTGTGATTTTATAAAAATAAATTCTGCAAATACCTAATTTCACTGCCGAGACTGCGATCACATGACCAGCCAGCTTTCTCTTTTTCTACTCTGAGAGATGCAGCAGGCAGGGCTGAGATTCCTCTGCTGATGTCAGTCTGGAGGGGAGGAGGAGAGAGCTGGCTGGTCATGTGATTACAATCTCTGCTCTTAAATGAGTTATTTTCAGCATTTATTTTTATAAATCATTCACAGAGGGGGAAACTGCAATAGGAGGTAGTTCTGATGGTGTATAAAGGTTAGTGTTATGAGAGCAACAGGAGGGGGATGGGGAGGCTCACACACAGACAGAGAGGGGAGGGAGGAAGAGGACACAGAAGCAGAGAGGAGATCAGATAGCAAACTGCTGATGACAGAGGCACATAAACTGACCACGGTGTCTGGTCTCAGCAGCCATGATACACTGTGGTCAGTTTACAGAGGGGTGGGGAGAAACTGGCAGGATCAGCCAGGTTTTTTAGGTGTTACAGGGGGCCAAGTGACACAGGACAAGCACTGTGTCATATAACATGCTTTAAAGGAGTAGGATACTTTTGTTAACACACAAAAAAAAAAAAAAAAAAAAAACAACGCTTTAAGAGTTGATTGAAGAGCCATTGTAAAATATTAAACTAGTTAGCCAAGAGTGAACTTTTCATAGGGGAGAAGAGGTCTGAGACACCTTAGGTCACTAGTAAACAGAGGACTTGTTGGGTGGTGTAGGGTTATAAGGGACCTCAAAAGCTCTGCCAGTGTCCAGTCGCCTGAAGGTATCAGTCTATGGATATTCAGTCTGTGTCCTTTTTTGTAATCCAAAATATGGAGTTTACAGGTCTAAAACATTATTTATTTATTTATTTTTTTTTAAGCTGTACTTTCCCAGCGGCTAATTTGTTTACATAGTTTATTTGGAAAGTGATATGTTTTAAAGAAACTGTCACTTTACTAAAGTGACAGTGTGTGTAAACTCCCCACTGCAATCTAATGATGCACCATTTTGCATTGGTTCTCTAGATGCTTCTTCCTGTTTGCAGTTGGCACAAAATACCTGGTGGTTCCAGGTATGGGGGGAGCATGGGACCTCCTTCTAGGACTTCATCTTGCAGCGACTGAGCCTAGCAACCAGTCACTAGGCCTCAGCTTTGTCACATATCTTGAGGGGGTGACGTCACCACTCTCTCTAAGCCAGGAATATGCAGTTAGCGGACCTCCAGCTGTTGCAAAACTACAAATCCCATCATGCCTCTACCTCTGGGTGTCCTGCTTGTGGCTGTCAGTCTTGCTATGCCTCATGGGACTTTTAGTTCTGCAACAGCTGGAGGTCCGCTAATTGCATATCCCTGCTCTAAGCTAAAACATTTTTATAGATATTCCAGGTATTTTAGTGGCAGCTGCAATGGGGAAAGTGGCAATGGGGGGATCACTAAATAGATCAGTATCAAGGTGATGGGTCTTACAAAATGACAGTATCTCTATAAGGTTGTTTTTTCTGATGAATTGTTTGTCAAATTGTTGGACATTATTTTAGTGTATAGTGATTGTTTTTGGACAACCTTTCTCCATTATTGATTGGCTGTGCTGCCTTTTTCTTTCATATACATTAGCAACTTTTGATGTTACGCTTTAGACTATACATGTTAACATGGTGCAATTAAACAGCTGTCCTTTGCTGTACAGGTTGAAATTGGAAAGTCTATAAAAGCATATGTGAGGGTCTTGGATTCTTCTCAAATACCATTCCTTGCTAAATACTTTGTCTACATGGATTTGGATCTTGGATCTTCATCACACATTGTATCTATTAAGTGAGTTTATGCAACTTTTAAATAAGTTTAACACTTGTTTAATTACTAACACATTGTAACTGTACTCTTTTTGTATTACTTTTTGCTTCTTTTACAGAGCCCTCAGTGAGAAGGTTGATGAGTTTACAGCAGTTTTTGTTGTCCATGGTCTTGCTTTAGGACAGACAAGTCTTACTGCATCTGTCACAGATAAAGCTGGTAACAGAATTGATTCTTCAGCAAGATCACTTGAGGTAAGCTGAGGATTTACCAGCAGTGGACCACAAGGGAGTAGAGTTCAACCATTTACTGTGGTCTTACCCAGTCATAGCTTGTTTTTGGAAACTGGTTGTGGACCTGCTTTTTACTCTCCTTTCTACTCACTCATGAAGTACCTCTACTTGGACTTCTCGATGAGGTGGTATGGCCCATATAGGTCAGATTTCTGAAAAACTTTTTTTTTTGTTTTGTGCATAAGCAGATCACACTTAAATGTCTCTCAATTTATTAATGCTGTCAACCAAATCCTACCTTATGAAAGTCATATTTGAACATAGAGGGTGTCTTTTGTAAAAATTATAAGATCGTGGGACATTTGACGCAATTTAATGCATGCTATAACTGTCAATGGATGAGGAACACATTTCCTTTTAAGATCTGTCTGCAGGATAAATCTGGTGCAACTCTACATAGTAACTAATTGGCTTCCAAGTTTTATTCTCACGGTTTAATTGAACAAGCTGGTTACTATGCACAGCTACACCAGCTTTAGTAAATCCTCCCTATTGTGCGATCATAGTAAGAAGAGTTCTCTGAGCCTCGGTTCACATATGCTGTGCTGGAAACGCAGCAAATCCTGTGCGTATCATGCATCGCATTGAAATCTCACCACGTTCATGCAATCTGCTGCGGGTGTCCATTTTAAATTAACGACACCCCAAAATAGTTGTCAAAAAGCAGTGCGATTGCCAGATTTCCAGGTACCTTTTTCGTTCATTGCGATTTGAGCCCATACAAAATGAATGGGCTCAAATCACACTACAAAGGATTTTACAATTTTAAAAGGAATGCGGTGTGATTCCTGTCTGAATCACTTGCAGTCTCCCGCACTGCTCCTCTGTGAACCCAGACTAGGTTCGCACTGCCACGATGCGACACATTGCATGTGATTTGCACAGGATTTGCACCGCATTTCTGTGCAAATCACATGTGATGTCTGTGCGGTGTGATTTGAGCCATTTATTTTGTATGGCTCAAATTGCACCGCATCTGCACCAAAATGGTGCAGGACCCTCCCATTTTTTTATATACTGATTCAGGCAATTGCACTGCATTTTTTGAGCTGTTTTGGGGTGTCATTCGTTTAACATTGACACCTGCAACAAATCGCATGAACGCTGTGCGATTTCAATCTAGTGGGAGAAACGCACAGGATTAGCTGCATTTCCCGCATCGCAAATAAGAGCCCTTTCACACTGACAGCGCGGGGGCGTCGGCGGTAAAGCACCGCTAGTTTTAGCAGCACTTTACCAATGTTTTAGACCCCCGCTAGCGGACGAATAAAGGGTTAAAAGCGTCTGCAAAGCGCTTTGCAGGCGCTGCCCATTGATTACACCGCTCCTAAAGCGCCTCAAAGAAGCTGCTTGCAGGACGTTTTTAGATGCCCTGCCAGCACAGCGCCCCAGTGTGAAAGCACTAGGGCTTTCACACTGGGATTGCAGATGAGGCATATTTCAGGTGCTATTTTTAGCGCTAAAACGCCTTCAGTGTGAAAGGGATCTGTGTGAACGGAGGGTGAATGGCAAAGAGAGCAGGGGCGGGTGGGTAGTTTAACTTTTGTGAACTACAGCTTTTGTTAACACTCACAGTGTCAGAAGACATCCACTTAGGTCAGTATCTGTGGCTGTGAAGGAGCAAATGGAGAAAGATTTATTTTTTTCTTTTTCAGAAACAAACACCTGCAAGTAATATGATACTCATAACATAACAAGTGTGTGTGTACTCTAAAAATCCCCATAAAAAAAAAAAAAAAATTGGCTTTAATACTTGTTAAGAATTATACTTGGGTAAGAAAACCTCTTACTGACAAGTTTGTGTGCTATGGTTAATTTATCTGCTAACTTTAGTCATTTGGGGACCATATTTTGAGTTATAAGTGTCACTGCCTTTTTCCCACACTGTCTACTATTCACTTTTTTTCCCAGTTCTTTCCAGATTTCTGGTTTAAAATTCGTATAAGCTAGAAAAAGTGCTGTTATGAGATAACATGCAGTAGCAAAAAGAGTTATGCCAGACTTTATAATTAATTATGGCTTTGGGAGGCATGTTTTTTTTTATACCTCTTACTATTTGTTAATGTCTGACAGGTATTCCCTCCATTCCGACTCCTGCCTCGGAGGATTACACTCCTTATCGGTGCTACAATGCAGGTGAACATTCTTTTCTGTTTAAGACTGGATACTGTATACATTTCAGCTAAATTAATATATAGTGCAAGAAGCTTGCAGGGTGTGGTAACCCTGAGCAACCAATAACATTGGTCTCTGTTGGTAGTACACATTGTGCTTTGCTTCTTGTACTGTTTGATTTATTAAGCAGATGTGGCTGACCTACAAAAATGGAGCCATTGCATTGCCGCTATGGCTCAGTTCTGCTCTTTCTTTGGAAAGGTAAAATCTTTTTTTTTTTTTTTTTTTTTTTTTTTTTTTTTTTTTTTTAGTGGACATAAGTAACTTTTTTTTTATTCTATTTTTGTTCCCACTTTTTGTAGATTGTGTAAGTGTGTGAATTTATAGGGGAGTATATGAATGGTTGATGTGTTTGTTTTTGTTTATTTTTTTATGTATACTGCACTGACAATTTCAGCAGTGCTTTACACATTTACAAAGTAAATGTTCACATTGCAGGTATATGCGCACACTAACCCAACAGCCTTGAGAGAAAGTTAATAGTAATCCTGCCAATTTGCTTTTTTTTTCTTTTTTTTTTTAAAGATATAATGGCCTTGTACATAATATAATTTTACTCTTTGTTCTTATCCTTTTATTTTTAGATTACATCAGAAGGTGGCCCTCACCCACAATCTAACATCATATTTTCTATCACAAATGAGAAAGTTGCTTCTGTGAGCACCAATGGTCTGGTGAGAGGTGAAACAATCGGCAATGTATCTGTGACTGGTGCCATACAGGCTATTGATGCAGAATCTGGAAAAGTGGCTATTGTGTCAGAGGTAATGTTGTGCAATTAATCATTCTCTTGTTTCTATATTTTACTTTTATATCTGAAAAAAACAAAAACAGCATGAGGGGAATATTGTATAAAAATTTGGAGTCTCATATGACTAGACAAATACCATGGATGTGTCAAGGCAATAATGTTCATCAGCAGTGTAATATGGGATCAGTTTACGTGTAATAAGAAGCCGAGTGTTTTATTAAGCAGTCTCCTATATTTACCCACTTCCCACCCGGCCTATAACAAAATGCCAGGCGGTGGTTCAGTTATCCTGACTGGACATCATGTGACGTCCAGCAGGATAAGCCACGAATGCATGCCCTAGGGCGCGATCGGTGATGCGGCGTGTCAGTCTGACACACTGCATCACCGATCTCGGTAAAGAGCCTCTGACGGAGGCACTTTACCACGTGATCAGCCGTGTCCAATCATGGCTGATCACGATATAAACCGGAATAGCCGTTTATTGGCTTTTCCTCACTCGCGTTTGACAAACTCGAGTAGAGGAGAGCCGATCGGCTGATTGTTTATCAGCGCAGCCCCCTCTGCGGATGCCCACCCAAGACCACCAGGATGCTGCCAGGACCACCAGGGATGGCCACCACACAGGACCACCAGGTTTGCCACCCTAGACCACCGGGGATATGCCCTTTAAAAATGCCTGCCAGTGCAATCAGTGTCACCAATAAGTACCCATCAGTGCAGCCTTTCAGTGCCCACCAGTGCCACCTAAGAATGCCTATCGGTGCCACCTTATCAGTTCTCATCAGTGCAGCTTATTAGTGCCCATCAGTGAAGGAGATAACATACTTTTTTTACAAAATTTTATAACCAAAACAAAGAACCTTATTTTTTTTTTTTTTCAAACTTTTCGGTCTTTTTTTATTTGTTTAGCAAAAAATAAAAACCGGAGAGGTGATTAAATACCACCAAAAGAAAGCTCTATTTGTGGAAACAAAATAATAAAAAAAATTTTGGGGTACAGTGTAGCATGACTGCGCAATTGTCATTTAAAAAGTGAAAGCTGAAACTTGGCTTGGGCGGGAAGGGGGGTAAGTGCCTGGTATTGAAGTGGTTAACCAATTTTCTGTATTTCAGGATAAAGTAGAGGTTGAAGTAATCCAGCTGAAAGCTGTTCGTAT
This sequence comes from Aquarana catesbeiana, assembly GCF_042186555.1. Taxonomy (NCBI): domain Eukaryota; kingdom Metazoa; phylum Chordata; class Amphibia; order Anura; family Ranidae; genus Aquarana; species Aquarana catesbeiana. The sequence continues at coordinate 85,882,556 of NC_133330.1, read as the reverse complement.
TCACGCACCCATCACCAGAATGAAAGGTGGCACACAGGTGAGTCATTGGGGGCAGAGCTCACTTTCTAAAATTATCAAATCACACAGATGTACCAGTGTGCTAATGTAATGTGTGGTACCAAGATGGCCTTGTATTGTGGTTTTTTTTTTTACTTTTTTTTTTTTTTTTTATGTTTGGAAAGTGTAATTTGAAACTCCTTCCTTTTTTTTGTTTTTTTTATTTATTTATTTATTTTTTGCTTTAATAGTTATGATGTGACATTCTGAAATGCTTGCAAGTCCTTTGTATTTTTAAAGCAGACCTTGAGTCATTTTTTCATCTTTCTATCTATTAAATCTTCTGCCGTTGTTTTGACTTAGTAAAACATTTTTTTTCTGCCAGTAAATACCTCGTACAGCCCACTTCCTCTTTCTTGTCTGGTAAAACGCCTAGTCTTATGACATCATACACAGCTCGCTCTCTCACTATCTTGAGAGTTTGCCAGGGAGGGGGGATGAGTCATAAGAGGGCCAATGAGAGCTGTAGGGCTGCCGAGCTGGAGGTGTGTGTGTGTAAATCCAGGAAGTGAACAGACAGCAGTTTCAGCTACCCACAATTAAAATGGATGCAGCCAGGCTCATTGGAGGGAGATTTTTGCAGCATATTTGGCAAGTACAGAATCCCAGTATATATAAAATATGCAAAGTGGTTGGAGGAAATCTTCAGAACGGCAAAGATGTTTTTATTACAAATTATTTGAGCAGACCGCAGTTCCTCTTTAACATAATGGTATTTTCACTAACATGTAATGGTGAAGAAACAGTAATGAACACCTCAGCAAAGACCAAATATATATTTTGTTAACTTTATTGAACTGCATTTTAATCTTTGACAAGTAGAAGTCCTGCATAAGTCTTACACCTCTGGATGCCTGCATTTACATTTATTGGCTATGAAAGCTGCTTCTTCGTCCCTCTCTGATTTGTTTGCCTGTTGATAGTGGGAATTAGCTTTTCATGACTTCAGGAAAGGTTCCCTGTAACAAAGTGAAATGCAGAGGAACGCAGGAGAGGAAGATAACTGCGCGTAGTTTTTGGTGCTCTTAGGCGGGAATTTTACTTTTAAAATTTTTAAAAATGTAACAAGTTGACTTTAAATGTATAAAATTATAAATACTTGAGTACTAATTTAGAGCTTTGCAGAGTCACAATTAAGAATGTAGAGTGTGCTAAAAGAGAATAATTTAAAAAAATGACATTAATAACCATTATGATAATAAAAAAACATATTTCACTTTGTAAGGCAGGATTTATTTTGCTTGTTCACTGTATTAAATTAATATGAAAGTAGCATGCAACATTTTTGGATAAAACTCTGAAACTGTCATGGAATTGTAAACATTGTTTGCCTGTGTAATATTTTCAAATATTTTGTGCTGCTAAGATTTAGTACATATTTCCCAGGTGCCTGCTATCTTTGATTTACAGGCTAGTTTGTAGTTCTAATATCTTATGTATTTTTTATGTACTATTGTGTGCTTGTGCACATTAAAATGTTATGCATCCATAATTAGTTTTCATAATGCAATAATGTTTTCATTCACAACAGATGCCTGTTTATGTAATGGGAATATCTAGCAACCAGACACCTTTTTCATTTGGTAATGCTGTTCCTGGGCTTGTTTTCTACTGGTCTGTAGTAAAGCGGGATATTATAGAGGTGAAGAGTCGACATGATGAGGTGAGGTTCTTTTATCAGCTTGCTAAATAACTGCAGTATTAAACATGTTTGTATGATGTGGGAACATTTCCCAGCTCTGAGTAACTTACCTAAAAAGGTCCAGGGTCCTTTTAGGCCCCGTTCACACTGGGTCCCTGGGTGCGTCAGCGGTTACCGTCAATTTTGCGGCGCTATTCGGCCGCTAGCCGGACGCTTTTACCAACCCCCCCACCGCTAGTGGCCGAGAGAGGGTCAAAACCACCGCAGTGCTGCCCCATTGATTTCAATGGGCAGGAGCGGTTTATACACTGCTCCAAAGATGCTGCTAGCAGGACTTTTTTTAGCGTCCTGCCAGCGCACTGCTCCAGTGTGAAAGCTATTTTTAGCGTTATAGCGCCTGCAAAGCGCCCCAATGTGAAAGGGGTCTTATTGACTCTAGTTCAGAAACACCCTGAAGTAAGTGGAGTATGCAACACTGATCTGAGATATAGAACTAGAACTGCAGGTTGAAAATGAAAGATACAATCCAATTACTTTAGTCCATTTTGTATATATTAAAATCAGTAAGTGGCAGCAGGAGTATTGAGAATAAATGTAATATAAAGCCTGTTCACTACTCTGGTGCTCATGGGTGGCTCCAGGCCAAAATTTTTGGGGGTGCTGTGCAGGTGCTGTAACAAAAAATAGAGGGTGCTGACGTGGCGCGAGAAGCGCACCGCAAAATGTGTGGGGGTGGCTAAATTGAGTGTGGCCAAATGTCAGTGATTCTTCCCAATCTATAGCTTGTAGTGTGCCACCTTTCCCTCTTTGTATAGGTTAAAAAGAGCCATATGCAATATGCAACACAAGTGACCCCTATTAGAATTTCACATCAACAAAGTTCATTAGAATTGTCTACAAGCATATTGAATCCTCTGCAAGCTATTAGCAGCTACTTCCGTGCACCATCACCCACTGGGTGAAAACTCACCAGAGGTTAAGGTAAGGTAGTGCAGCATCATGTTATTTGGCACAGTGCATTTTTGAATGCACTATTTTCTCGAATCGTCTTCCAGGGCAGCATCCGAGAGATAGGCTCCTCCTCCCTAAAACAGGAAACACATTAGTCCACTATTATAAATTTCACAGTCTTACCTGTGTGCCTCGGTTGTTTTGTGTTTTCCTCCGGACCCACAGGAGCTGCAAAACGTTTGTTATTTTTTCACTTGTCTCTGTGCTTGTTGCAGGAGACCCCCTGCCAACATCCCATACAGCCCAATGGGCCTTGGGAGGGCGAGCAGGCGCAGCACTGAGCAACTTTGTTCAAGCCTGAGATTTCGCCCCTACTGAGGGGTCTGCAATCATCCCCCCAGGCTGCAGGAGGACTCTGTCATCCCCCCCATGCCGCTGCTCTAGGTTCTGTGCTCGTTTTAACAAGCACCCCCCTCACTGGCTTTTCGGGAAAACTGGGGCCCGCCAGGGGGATACATCAGATGCACTAGATGGCCGCCCCCCTCGCCGCCACCGCAGCGACAGAGGATCAGGTAGGGGGATTTTTACCTTCCATCCAGGTCCCTGGTGGCCGCGGCCGATACCCCAAGCCAGGCAACTGTTCCGGCACCCGCTCTCCGGGCGGCGCAGCGGCGTCCTCGCCGCCACACAGGCCGCTACATGGAGCCTGGGGGTGTACCAAGATGGTGCCAGGAGGAGGTTCCGCTTCCGGGTGGCGGACATTTTCCCGTAGCCTATCTCCAGGAGGAGATAGAGCGGGACACACAGGACACCCAGGGGCGGGAGTTTAAAAAAAAAAAAGAAAAGAAAGAAAAATAATAAAAACAAAAATTAGAATACAAATTAATTTTTAATGCTACCCTTCCTACCAGTATCATGGGTATACTACAACGCAGCGGCATGTGCAGGTGTGTCCACCAACCTGCACGGGGTCAGCCGGGGGCGGAGCTTATGCAGGAAGCAGTTAAGGCCCTATAAGCAGAGGATCCTGGTGGCTGATCATATCTGACGCTTCCCCACCCTGCCCTGCAGATCCTGCAAGTCAGGACAGCTCCAAGGTAAGCCAGAATACTCTTGAATTATCTCTGTCTTAACCTCTCTACAAGACTGCCTACCTACAGGCAGTCTTTGACCACCTGTCTCACGGGGATTTTTGTTCACTATGCTTGCTTCTAGGCAAAGACCCCTGAGGAAAGGAAGGTTAAAGGAAAAACATGTGCCTCATGCAGCCACAGGCTTTCCCCAGATTGGAAAAAGCCCCTGTGCCAAAAATGCATAGACAAAATGGTGGCCAAAGAATCACAGAGATTTTTGAATGACCTGCTCAATTCCTTTAAGAAAGAAATTCAGAGCACCATGGCGCCACTACGCTCAGCCATTGAAAAATTAGAAACACCATCAAGTGCCACTCAGGCCAGTATCCCATCTACCAGCGGAACATACACTCCGAGGGATAACAAGGTACAGGCAGAACAAGAGGTGGATTCAGATGAATCCGAGCAATCTGAATTGGAAGACGGTATCTGTTCAGACTCAGAGGAGGAAGATGACACTACAGACTGCAACCTGTTTCCCTCAGAGGATACAGACAGTCTTCTTAAAGCCATCACTGACACTCTAGGCATTAAAGAACAGAAAACCGCAGAACTCACTATACATGACAGGATGTACAAGGAGCTACAGCCCAAGAAGCCAAGAACGTTCCCTGTACACCAAACCCTTAAAGACATAGTCAAAAAAGAATGGGAAGACCCAGAGAAAAAACTTTTTATACCCGCAGATACCCGTTTGCGGAAGCAGACATCAAAACCTGGGCTAAATGCCCCAAGGTGGATGCCTCTCTGGCAAAAATTACGAACAAATCTGACTTGGCATTTGACGACGCAGGTACCCTAAGTGACCCCATGGACAAGAAGATAGAAGCCCTCCTGAAAAGGGCATGGGAAGCAGGGGCGGCAAACCTAAATCCGGCTATTGCTTCCACCTGCACAGCCCAAACCTTGCTAATCTGGTTAACCCAGCTGCAAGAACTACTGGAAAACGACACGCCCAGGGAAGAACTAATAAAAACCATCCCCACACTAACTAGAGCGGCAGCCTTCTTAGCAGATGCTTCAGCAGAAACTGTCAGAATATCCTCTAGGACCACGGCACTACTGAACTCGGCCCGCAGAGCTCTGTGGTTGAAATCTTGGGGGGGGGGGATGCCCCTTCCAAGAACCGTTTTTGGGATCCCATTCACTGGAGACCTACTGTTTGGTCCTGAACTTGAAACAGTCCTGGATAGGACTGCAGCAAAAAATAAGGGGTTCCCTCAAACCAAGAAGAAACAAGGGAAGGCGCTGGGGGTCAACAAAACAAGAAAGGCAAAGGTGAATTCATCCTCAAGCCTACTACCCAAAAGAACAAAAAACAATGACTGCCTTCAGGTGGGGGGCAGATTGGCGGCTTTTTCCCACCAATGGGAGGAGATAACAGAAAACAAATTCATATTGCGCACCATAGCGGACGGTTACGCAATAGAATTCTCCACCCGCCCCCCCAACCAAATACTTAGCGACCATGCTACCAAAGGACAGCAATCAAGCAAAAGTGTTTTTAGAATCCCTGCAGAAACTACTGGATCAGAAGGTGATTCGTCACGTTCCTCAAGAGGAGGAACAAAAGGGCTTCTACTCACACATCTTCGCAAAAAGAAAACCATCAGGCATACTAAGGCTGATACTAAACCTCAAACCACTCAACCGACGGATAAAATACAAGAGATTCAGAATGGAATCTATCTATTCGATCAGGAACATCCTACTGCGGGAGACATTCATGGCAACACTAGATTTACAGGATGCCTACCTACATGTCCCCATAAGGGAGGATCACCAAAAGTTCCTAAGGTTTGCAATTCAGGGGCCAGCAGCTACTCTGCACCTACAGTACACAGCTCTCCCCTTCGGAATCTCTTCGGCACCAAGAATATTCTCAAAAATAATGGCGAAAGCACTAAAAGGTCTAAGACAGCAGGGTATTGGAATAATACCATACTTAGATGACCTACTGTTCTTTGCGGACTCAGCAGTAATCTTAGAAAACAACCTGCGCACAAGTATGACCTATCTGCAAAACCTGGGATGGATAGTAAACGCAGAAAAATCTCAAATGACCCCAAGCCAGAGAGTGGTATACTTGGGATATGTGCTGGACTCCAGACTGTCAAAAATTTTCCTAACAAAGGAAAAGGACGAAAAAATTACACAAGCAATTACCTCCCTGCTAAGGAATCATTCCACAACAATCGGGCACGGAATGTCCATACTAGGACTGATGACGTCTTCCATTCCAGCCATTACCTGGGCACAAATTCACATGCGACCCTTACAGAACTACATTCTGTCCCAGTGGGATGGCAGGCAAGCATCCCTAGACAAGTCCATTCCCGTCCCAGCCACAGTCAAACAAACACTCTACTGGTGGCTCAACCCACTTCGGGTCATCGAGGGGCGCAGATGGGCTCAAGTCAATCCAGTCAGGATCACCACCGATACAAGCGCCCTAGGATGGGGAGCCCACATGGAAGGGCTGTACTCACAAGGGAAATGGACATCCAAATGGTCACAAGCCTCCTCAAACTTGAGAGAGCTGAAAGCTGTGGGGGAAGCGCTAAAAGCCTTCAAGCCAGCATTACAGGGGAGAGATGTAAAAATACAATCGGACAACGCCACGACCGTCGCATACCTAAACAGACAAGGTGGTACAAAATCCCAAAAATTGATGAGACTGACACAAGCTATCCTATTATGGGCAGAAGCGAACACAAGATCGATATCCGGTATTCATCTGAAAGGAACAGACAATACATTGGCAGATTTCCTGAGCCGGAAAACGATAAAACAAACGGAATGGTCACTAAACCAAACAACCTTCACTCAAATCACTCAAAAGTGGGGAATACCCGAAGTAGACCTATTCGCTTCCAGGGCAAATGCAATCCGATATTTTTCTCCCTGGACCCTACAGATGGCAACAGCGGGGTGGATGCTTTCAACCAAAACTGGAAATGGCATCTGTGCTATGCATTCCCTCCAACTGCCATAATCCCAAAGGTAATCCAAAAAATCAAGGCAGAGAAAACAACGGTGATACTAATAGCACCACACTGGCCCCAGAGAGCATGGTTCAGTCACTTGAAAAACCTCAGCATACAACCTCAGCTGACACTGATGGGCCGCCCGGATCTACTGTCACAAGGCCCAGTCAACCACCCGAACCACAAAATCCTGAAGCTCTCGGCTTGGTTACTGAGAGGGTAAAACTCCAGAACAAAGGCCTGTCAGAGTAATCAACACCATCTTAAACAGCAGAAAGCCGGTAACGAGGGCCATCTATGAGAAAATAAGGAAAAAATTTGTTTCTTGGTACAAAGACAGACCAACCTCCAACGGTGGGATAATTCCAATAGTTTTGGACTTCCTACAAGATGGTGCAGACAAAAACATATCACATAAGACTGTGAAATTTATAATGGTGGACTAATGTGTTTCCTGTTTTAGGGAGGAGGAGCCTATCTCTCGGATGCTGCCCTGGAAGACTTCTTAGAAAAAGAGTTACCAGGTACCTAACTCTGTTTTTTGTGCAGTCTGGTGCGATTTGCAGCCATTCAAATAATAGGCTGCAAAATCGCACCACTCTGAATTGCACAGAAACTTGGAGCAAGCTCCTTTGAAAACTGATTCACGCGCATTTTGCTTTTCAGAGGTGTTTGGCAGGTGGTGAGGAGGTGATATATTACTTCTTTACCGCCTGGTTTACACCTACAATGGTTGTACTTTCAAACTGCAATTGCATGCATAGCAGTTATAGCTTTAAAATCAGCCTTTTCACAACCTGTCAAACATTCTTAGATCACTTTTTAGAGGAACAGTGGTGCCTGTTCCACTTGTAAAACAGCCCTTAGCTGCATTTGGCTGTGGTACCCTTAGGGCTTCTTTATACATGAGATTGGGGTTGGTAAAACCCGGTGGTCGAGTCACACTTTTACTTTCCCCAATCCCTACCACTTTTAGCTGCAGAGGCAGCAGCCAAAGGTGTACACATGCCATGTTCTGCCCATATAGCTGGTGTTGTGCATCTATATGGGCTCAATAGCATCTTTATGCTATTGTGTCTACAGTATATAGCTGCTGTTGTGCCCACATAGCTTTTACTGTGCCCTATTATGCCCACTGACCTTAACTTCTTGCAGCACTTCCAGCTGTTGTGGATTCCGCTACCAAGAATGAGAGGCGGAGTGCTATTGGTATCACTCCACCTGAACTATGGACAAGGAATTGGCTCATGAGGCAGGCTTGATGTCCCCACGGCCATCTGCAACCTCCAGCCCTGCTTCTCTTGTTCTGTGGCCGGCTGCAGCCTTTATCCACAATCAGTGACAGAAAGTCGGCAAGCCCAGGACCTACCAGTCACCTGGATGCGATCGACTGGTAGATCGTGGTCCATGGGTTGCCAACCTGGGCTCCAGTGGCGGTGCGTCCATTAGGGGAGCTCGGAGTGTGCTGTGAGTATAGGGGGTGTATGAGGAATGCATGGAGTGTGCTGTTAATATAGGGGGTGTATGAGGAATGCATGGAGTGTGCTGTGAGTATAGGAGGTGTATGAGGAATGCATGGTGTGTGCTGTGAGTATAGGGGGTGTGAGGGATGCATGGAGTGTGCTGTTGAGTATAAGAGGTTTATGAGGGATGCATGGCGTGTGCTGTGAGTATAGGGGGTGTGGGGAATGCATGGAGTGTGCTGTGAGTATAGGAGGTGTATGAGGAATGCATGGAGTGTGCTGTGAGTATAGGGGGTGTATGAGGAATGCATGGAGTGTGCTGTGAGTATAGGGGGTGTGGGGAATGCATGGAGTGTGCTGTGTGTGTGTAGGGGGTGTGGGGAATGCATGGAGTGTGCTGTGAATATAGGGGGTGTGAGGAATGCATGGAGCGTCTTTATTTTAGATCATTTTCTGCCGTTTTTAAAAAATTAAGTGATTTTTTTTTTTTGGGTGGGGGTGGCCTTGCCTAGGGCACAGCATAGTCTAGCACTGGCTCTGTTTGGGTACTGTAAATCAGGCACTCCTGATCTGGGGGAGGGGTAGTCTAATGATTGCAGTGCCAGTGCCCAAGGCAAATCAGAGTGCCAAGATCACAGGACAAGATCTGCTGACATAAATCAAATGACAGGACTACAGAGTGGAGTCTCCCTCCCCCTCCCCAGGCTCAGCAATCAGCAGCAGCTCCCTTATAAAAAGAACAGCCATTAACCATCCTAATTCCTCCTCGGACCACAGCCAGCCTGCATAACAGGAAACCCCCCTTCTTCCCCCTTCTCCTGTCAGATGACAAGCACTGCAGACTCACTCAGCTCTCTGCCTACAGCAGCTCTGCTCCCTCCCCAGCGGTCTACCAAGGAAACAGCCAGCAGCTCAGCAGTCATCGTACCTTCATTGCTTCTGGGCTCTCTCTCTGTTCCACCCCTCTTCTTTCATCTTTCTTGCGCCAGATGCAGAGGCACCATGTGACACAGAGGCTTTTAAAAGGTAGCACCTCTGCACAGCATTCTGAATCAATCCGCTCCCCTCTCAGTAGGGACTAACTAAACATCAGCGGCTTATGCGGCTGTATCCCTCCTCTGCAAAAAGAGTCCCCAGCCAAGTAGCAGACAAGATTCACAGCAGGTACAATATTATTTAAAAAAAATAGTGTGAATTTTATGCCAATACCTCAGTGGAATTTTTGGGGGTGCTATGAGGGTGCTTGAAAATTTTTTGGGGGGGCTTCAGCACACCCAAGCACCTACCTGGCGCTGCCCCTGCTGGTGCTGCTTGCTTTAAAGGGTTTGTAAACCTGAGACATGAAATATGAACGACTTGACTTGAATACTTGACTCAATTAAGAGCACTAAGTGTAATTCCTGTCTGCTTTTTCATTCCTCTGCAATCTGCTAAATCACTTCTGACAAGTGTTTTCCTGACGCCAAGAGAAAAAATGGGAGGCAGCACGCAGCCTGTGATTGACCGCCTCAGCTCTGTTCATGGGGTGTGTCCCTTCCCTCCAATTGGCTCTCAGAGCTCTCCTCACTTATGCTCTTCACAGTGTATTTCAGCTCTGTCCCCTTTTTCTGAACTCTCCAACAAACTTTATAAATTCAGCACTTTGAATGGATTAAGAGAAGAAAAGACTGCAGATAAACGGGTACAACTTATAAAGGAAGATATGTTTTAACCTGAGACCAGTCACTTCACTGGGTATATGTAAGGAATTACAACCACTTTAAGTTTGTTTCTTCTTTTAGTGTTTTCTCTTTAGTTTTCTGCAACTAAAACACTGGATATAAAGTCTGCAAAAACATCATAATAAATTGGCACTTTAGGGAGAATGAGCCCCCCGTTTATCAGCCTTTTACATTAAATGATATGCATATAAATTTTTAGATCTTTGGCTCTACAGATTGTTTTGACATGTGGTTGCCACAGTAACTAAAGTGGTTGTAAAGTCTACAGGGTTTTCACCTTAATGCATTCTATGCATTAAGGTGAAAAACCTTCTGTGCTGCAACTGCCCCCGAGCCACCACCCCCCATACCTCCTTTTCCTGAGACCGTCCGTTCCAGCGATGTGCACAAGCCCAGCGACTCAGCCGCTGTCTTCGTCCTCTTTGGATAGATTTATAGCAGCAGGAGCCATTGGCTCCAGCTGCTGTCAATCAAATCCAGTGACGTGGGGGGCGGGGCTAAGTCCTGCTGTCTGTGTTAATGAACACATACTATACAATTTTTCTTTCGATTTTTTTTTTTTTTTTTTTCCCCCTAAGACTTACCAAAACTATATAATATGAGGTCAAACCAAAACACTTTCAATTTGTGTGCAATCAGGCAGGCCTGTGCACATAGTTGAAGGTAAATCTAAAGGAAATTGAACAACAAAATTTGTATAATGTGTATCCAGCTTAAAGGTGACTGAATGGCTGGCACCCGTATAAAAGGGGCCTACGTTTTACTGGGTGGATGTTCTGTCCTCATCTGATGCCATCTTCAGGCAGTTCTTTGAGCTGCAGGCCTCCCCGGTTTCATTCTTTTGGGGGCGTGTAAGTGTTTTGTTACTTTGGCCCACCCCTCATCTACTTCTAGTACTGCTTTTCTACAAAACTGATGCATTTTGGGTATGGGAGCTGTTAAACCCAGCGGGCAAATTACTTCTAATGCATTCCATTGTTAATTTCCTCCTGAAGGTGTCACAAAAACAATTATTTCTAAATTACGTAATCCTATGCTTCCTAATGAAATCCAAGAAACAGATTTTAGGCTTGTTTCACACCTAAGTAGCTCTGTGAGCTGCGTTTGCGCAGGTACGGCACCCCATTCATTTGAATGGGCTGCTGTGCCTGCAAATAATGGAGGAAAAAGGTTCCTGCACCTTCTTCTTCCTTTTTTTTTTTTTTTATCACACAGCCGGAGGGAAGTGACATGGTGCTTTTGCACCATGCGATTTCTCACAACCGAAAACATGCTGCGGTTCTGCAAAGGAGTAGTACGATTGGCTGTGGATGGTTTGCGGGTGTGAGAACAGGTGCGATTTACATACTGTCCTGCACAAGTGTGAACCTAGCCTTAGAGTACAAAAACAGAAAAAAACAAGCGAACGCCCACAGGTCAAGGCAGCTGTACAAACCTTGTAACAGAAACAAACGAATAAAGGTGCAGCACTCAAAACGTAAAGACAACACAATTTCGTGGAGAAAACCATGAAAAAAGTTCTTGAAAAAAGTCCAGTAAATATTGTGAATTCAATTGTCCTCCAAAACTGGAAGAGATACTCCACCGCATGCAGATAACAAGAGGTGACCCTAATCTTCCACCCCTTATGCACTCTCTAGAAATATGCCATATAAATGCATAAAATAACAACTCTCTAAAGCTGGAAGTGATAATCCATCACGTGAAATTGAAGTTGGGCGACATCATTCCTCCACCGTTTATGCACTCACCAGACGTATACTGTGTAAACGCATCAAATCTCTACCACAATATTCCACGGGGACTCTGCACTCCACGTTATAGGACACATCAATATGGTCAAAAGCTGTATAGAAAAGTTCACCATACAGACCAAAGAATGAAAGCTGTCCGTCGTCCCAGTAAACTGGAAGTGGCGGTGTGACATCAGCAAAATAGGCCCATCGGAACACGTTTCGTGTGCACGCACAGCCTCAGGAGATACGCCTCCTGGGGTGGAAGATTAGTGTCCCCTTTTATCTGCATGCATTGGAGTATCTCTTCCAGTTTTGTCAGATCATTGAATTCACAATATTTATTGGACTGTCAGTTTTTTTTTCACTATATTGTGGTGTTTTTGAGAGCTGCACCTTAATTTCTCAGCGTACAAAAATTCTGTGTTCTTATGAGAGCATGAAAGTGCAAAGCTACATATTTTCATTCCATTGCAGTTTGCCTTAAGAGGATCTGATTTATGTGTAACCAGTTCCCGTCCATGCTATAGCGAAATGACAGCTACAGCGTGGGCCTACATTGCCAGGAGGCTGTCAATAGACGGCCTCCCGTTTCCTCGCTCCCCACGTGCCCTCGTGAGCGCGCATTGGGGAAAATCTGTGCTGGCCGTGTCCCTTGGACACAGCCATTCACAGATCGATGTAAATGGTCAATCAAAGCAGCCATTTACTACGTGAGCAACATGGCCAATGAGAGATGATCTCAAATGTTAACATATGAGATCATCTCTCATTGACAGCCCTCCCTCCTCACACAGAGACCGCGTGTGAGGAGGGAGAGCTTCTGGGCTGAATCGTGAGTGATTCTACCATTACATCAGTGTATACAGTGCCAGTTAGGATCAGTGTCAGTCTGTGCCATCAGTAATCGGTGCAATCAGTGCCCATTTGTGCCACCTTGTCAGTGCCCATTTGTGCCACCTTGTCAGTGCCCATTTGTGCCACCTTGTCAGTGCCCATTTGTGCCACCTTGTCAGTGCCCATTTGTGCCGCCTTGTCAGTGCCCATTTGTGCCGCCTCGTCAGTGCCCATTTGTGCCGCCTCGTCAGTGCCCATCTGTGCCGCCTCGTCAGTGCCCATCTGTGCCGCCTCGTCAGTGCCCATCTGTGCCGCCTCGTCAGTGCCCATCTGTGCCGCCTCGTCAGTGCCCATCTGTGCCGCCTCGTCAGTGCCCATCTGTGCCGCCTCGTCAGTGCCCATCTGTGCCGCCTCGTCAGTGCCCATCTGTGCCACCTCATCAGTGCATATCTGCGCCATTAATTAGTGCCCATTTGTGCCATCAATCAGTGCCCATCTGTGCTGCTTCATCAGTGCCGCCTCATCAGTGCCCATGCCCATCTGTGCCACCTCATGAGTGCCCATCTGTGCCGCCTCATCAGTGCCCATCAGAGCAGGCTTGGCACACATCTGTGCCACCTCATCAGTGCAGGCTTATTAGCACACATCTGTGCAGGCTCATCAGTGCAGGCATAGCACACACCTGTGCAGTCTGTCACCACCAGCAACCATGTCCAAAAGACAAAATTTTAATTTGTGCTACCTCATCAGTGCCCATCTGTGCCACCTCATCAGTGCATATCTGTGCCATTAATCGGTGCCCATTTGTGCCGCCTCATTAGTGCACATCTGTGCAATCAATCAGTGCCCATCTGAGCCGCCTCATCAGTGCCCATCTGTGCCATCAATCAGTGCACATCTGTGCTCATCAGTGCCCATCAGAGAAGGCTTAGCACACATCTGTGCCACCTCATCAGTGCAGGCTTATTAGCACACATCTGTGCAGGCTAATCAGTGCCCATCAGTGCAGGCTCATCAGTGCAGGCTTAGCACACACCTGTGCAGTCTGTCACCACCAGCAACCATGTCTAAAAGATGCAAAGAAAAGAAAACAAGCCAAGCAGGCTTGTAAAGGGGCTTCAATATGGAACTCGCAGAGGCAGATACAAAGTTTATTAATAGAAAAGAGACACAATTCCAACTAGAAAATTCATTTCTTGGAAAAAATGAGTGGGAATACTAAATAGCTGAATTGCTAAAGCTAACTGGATGAATAGCTTAAATCCATAAGAAAAAGTTGAAGAAGTGAGAATAGTTGGAAAAGTAGGAATGGTTTTAAAATAACCATGAATTTCATTAAAAATGTTTAACACCACCACTAATGTATGAAAGATGTGGTATATTTAAAGTTTTTTTGAACATTAATCCCCACACCTAATGAGTGAGAGAGAGTGTGAGAGAACTCTTCAAACAAGCCTTAATAAATCCACAACAGTACATGCTATGGAAAGAGCGACTTCACCATTAGAGACACAGGGCCTTTGTGAACGTATTAAAAATGTGGGCATGTCAGCGAAATAAAAAAAGTTGGCTGTGCGTTTTGCTGGGAAATGTGAAGAATTTTATACAGGACAGTCAATGGAAGAAAGTGTAGAACTCTTGTCATTTGGAAGCTCAACCAGCCAAAAGTAAAAGGCGTATCACATAAACTGAGCACATTGCCTGAAACTAGACATAAATACCTACGTTTGATGTATAAATTGTGTATGACAAGTAGATCTTGTGGGCGCGAGAGCAATTTATAGAGAAGGAACTAAGATATTTTTTTTTTTTTAAGGCTCTGTGCTCTAGCTATGACATCATCCACTTTAAGCAGCCCAATACACACTCTGTTTAATTGATAAAATTTCCTGAAATGATCACTAAACTTAAACAGCTTTTTCACAAAAACTGTAAAAGATATCACACTGAAAAGATATAGCCAGATAGTGGAATATTTTGTGAACATTTTAAACTTTGTTTGGCGTCTGTAGGTGAAAGTATGAAGGAGCTAAAACTTTTGGGAGCGGAAGAAGATTTTAAGGATTTGAAGCATGCTCTCATTCACTTCAATGTTAAAAAAAGTGTTAAAAAGCTTAATATTTTAAAAAGTATAAATAGTAGAAAAAAAGTTGAAGTCCCATCATTAGCTGAAAGAGCTGAACATTTTAAAAGTTGAATGGTTTTAATAGCTGAAAGTATGCAGAAGGTACGACGAGCCAAAAAACGTACGAAATAATCATAATAAGGTTAAAAATAAGTAAAAACGAATAACAATAGTGGGACTGCTGAAGCATTGCCACTAATTAAAAATAAATAACAATAGTGGGACTGCTGAATCAGTCCCACTAATAATGTATGGCTATTAGCCACAATAACAGTAAAACCTTCACCAATATTAAGAAATTATGACAACATTGTCACAATAAAAGTAAAAAACATAGCAGCCCGGGCTTACTTGCGCGCACACACACACACAGACACTCAGCACATGCGGGGGGAGAGGTGGGTATTAGACTCAGTGTTGAAAGTCTAAAATCAGCCTCCAGTGACAACAGGTATAGATATACCACAAAAACAGGAATCTCCTGAGTATAGATGTCAGTAACTTTGAACTATATGCTGGATTATCATCTTCACACCTGACTGTATTATCTCACGGATTTTCAGGATTGACATTTCTGTTTTTCCTACTGTGACACCACTACTTCCTGCTTTTGTGGTATATCCATACCTGTTGTCACTGGAGGCTGATTTTAGACTTTCAACAGGTATGGATATACCACAAAAGCAGGAATCTCCTGAGTATAGAGGAAGTAGTGGTGTCACAGTAGGAAAAACAGAAATGTCAATCCTGAAAATCGGTAAGATAATACAGTCAGGTGTGAAGAGGATAATCCAGCATATAGTTCAAAGTTACTGACATCCATACTCGGGAGATTCCTGTTTTTGTGGTATATCCATACCTGTTGTCACTGGAGGCTGATTTTAGACTTTCAACACTGAGGCCTCATGTACACTGTTGCTGGTAAACGGACGTTTAGGAGCAGTTGGGCATTTTTTTTTCAACTGCTCCTGAACTCTCCTCTATGTTATCTTATCAGTACATGTACACAGGTTCGTTTATAGTAATTTCTAGGCAGTTGAGTTTAGAGGCTTTTTTGGAACCCCAAAAAATGTGTTCGGAAGCTGTGTTTAGAGGCATTTCAAGCACTAAACGCGGTAACTCCGTTTATACACGTTTCGTTTACAGGCGTTATTCATTTTTGGCTATTTTGAAAAAAAAAAAATTTTTTTCGAACGCGGCTAAACGCGGCATGTAAATGCAGCAAAACTGACGTTTTAAACGTGGGTTGCTATCTGTCAAGTTAAAACGTTCAGGAGAGGTTGTAAAAACGTCCTATGTACATGAAGCCTGAGTTTAATACCCACCCCTCCCCCGCATGTGTGCTGAGTGTCTGTGTGTGTGCAAGTGAGCCCGGGCTGCTAAGTTTTTCACTTTTATTGTGACAACGTTGTCATGATTTCTTAATATTGGTGAAGGTTTTACTGTTGTTGTGGCTAATGGCCATACATTATTGGAATTGTGTCTTGTCTAATAATAAACTTTGTATCTATGCCGCTGTGAGTTCCATATTGAAGCCCCTTTTACAAGCCTGCTTGGCTTGTTTCTTTTCTTTGCATATTCTATTTGGCTTTGGGAACACCAACCTATTAAGTTGAATTGGCAAAATACATACCATCTAAATTTTCAGTGTTTGATATTTTCCCTATTTTATCATGTCCAATAGATGCTTTTCCGCCGAGGAGGCGTACCAAATACTTTCCTCAGCCGACAAGAGCAACGTGGAGCTCTCTTTTTCGGATTCCCTTTTAAATTCGGATTCTGAGTGACGTAAAAATACATTTATGAGCCATTTTTCAGTAGTGGAACACTAACGGACTCAGAGGAGGAAGATATTCTGACAGCCAAATGAAGGCGTTCTGGTGAGGAGGCAGTGCCATCCACCAGCACCTCAGTGCCATCCACCAGCACTGCAGTACCTCAGCAAGAAAGGCCAAGTACCAGTGGGGTGTCACCTCAGCCCCAAAGGGTTAGGACCCATGCCAGCCTTCCCTATGCCCCTCAGAACCCTTTGTGGCTTCCTCCTAATTCAGGAGAAGCCAACATTCCCCCTTTCACTGCCCAGCCAGGAGTCCAGGTAGACACAGAATTTTTCCCCAATCAATGTCTTTGATTTAATTTTTACGGAGGGCATGCTAGCATCAATTGTGGCCCAGTGCAACCTCTATGCACAACAATTTAATTTGAATAATCCAACATCCTATTATACCCGTCCCTACGAGTGGGTAGACCTAACAGTGGAGGAGTTGAAGGTTTTTATGGGACTCACCAAAATTTGCATTCCTGTTGGTCAACCCACCCCATCCACCACATGCCGATCTCTGCGGTAATGCCCAGAACCAGATCTCATGATCATGAGGTTCCTACATTTCAATAATACCCAATACCCTCCCCGAAATTACCCAAATTATGACAGGCTTTACAAAATTCGGCCACTACTATATCATTTTTCAGAAATATTCCCCCAGTTGTTTACCCCGGACCAACACATGTGTGGACGAGTCCCTTCTCAAATTTAGAGGCAGGCTTAAAATCCAGTAATTTATCCCCAGCAAAAGGGCCCGCTATGGGGTAAAGGTATACAAATTATGTGACCGAGCCACAGGGTACACTTATGCCTTCATAGTGTACGAAGGGAAGGACACCCAGCTGCATCCCCCCAATTGCCCAGACTACTTGGGATCAAGCGGGAAAGTTGTTTGGGAACTCATATACCCCTACTGGAGAAAGGCTACCACTTGTATGTAGACAACTTCTACACAAGTCTGCCCCTGTTCCAAAACCTTCACCGGAAGAAGACGCCAGCATGTGGCACCATAAGAAAGAACAGTCTTTCCTCAAAGACTTGTCAATATGAAGTTGAGAAGAGGAGAGATGGCGAGTATGCGAAACAAGGAAATTCTGGCAGTGAAGTGGAGGGACAGAAGGGATGTCTATATGCTGTCTTCGATCCACACATGCTGTCTTCGATGCCCAGGAGCAAGTGGTTAAAAATTGTTCAACAATAATCAATTTAGTAATAAGGTTTTCCTAAAGTAGACCTATAGGTAAAACTTTTTTCTCATTATGGAAAGAGTAAGGGAAGATTTATAACCACTGTTGATGAATTTTTTGCCATATGTGCACAATTAGGGAGATTTACCTTTACTTCCTGTCTCAGGAAGTTAAAGTAAAGTGAGAGCAAATCCCTGCAAATTAGAGTGGAGGTCTGCCCACCCCTTTAAAAATGAAAAGTCAGCAGCTATACATACTGTAGCTGCTGACTTTAAAGGGTTTGTTAACCCAAAAAAATATATATAGATTTTATGGTACCTTAAAGCAGATTAAACAGCACAGTGCTTTGTAATCTTCCCCCCTCTAAACTATAATAATAATAATAAAAACCCTAAATCTGGCACTACCGTGGTCTAATTGTGGCCCTTCATCATACGCTGCCATCCCCTCTGCTCTCCTCTCTTCTCCCCTCACCCCTTCCTTCCCGCATGTTCGCTCGTGTCTGTGTCTCCGTCTTCACGACCGGGTCCCTTTTGCGCATGTGTGAAGCACGCTGCGCTCTCACTGGCCCGGCAGGAGGGAGGAGGAGGGGGACCGAGCTGCTGATTTATATCGCCGTGGCCTGGTCTCCCGGAAGTGGGTCAAAATGTGGTACTGGGGGGAGGGACTAAGATAAGTGGAAGTTCCACTTTTGGGTGGAACTCCGCTTTAAGTGAAATCCTAGGGGACACCCAGGCCACCAGAACTAGTGTCCCCACTCAATTTGGGATTTTCTTTTACATTCGCTTTCAATGATAACAGTAAACAGGACAAATAGAGAGAGTAAATCCCCTTAACAGGGGCTCAGACAGCAATAAAAACGGACAGGGGTTCTAATCTCTCTTCACTCTGTCCAATAAAGAAAATGTTTTGCCTTTTTAGTCGACAATAATGATATCTCAGCCACTTTTGAAAGATAGTATCTGGGTTTGCAGAGGCATTTGGTGTGCACAAATTGGATTTATTGGAGGAGATTGTGGCGATCCTCCTGCACTTCCTCCAATCCAGAGTGCTTTGCATTAATTGAATAGCAAGCAAGGCTTTTTATGAAAGGAGGAGGTGCTATGCGAGCAACCCACAGTAATCGGTGTACTATAGCCGGAAATACAAGTTCCAGCAGCAGACAGCTGCCTGAGTTGAAGTAAGATGTAATGAATGCAGTAGCTAGAAATGGGGCAAACATCATTAAAGCTAACTTTTTTTCCTGTGCAAATGCCAAAAATTATTTTTGCACGTCTTTACCTTAGCATCATAACAGCTAAAATGTGTTTCCCTTTGTGACTCTCTCATAGGTGTCTGTTGAGCTTCCAGGACAGTACAACTTTGCCATGAATGTGTATGCCAAAATGAGAGGAAAAACTGGACTCAAAGTGACTGTTCGAGTCACTGACCCACTGGCAAAGCAGTTCTATGGCCAGGCACACGAACTCTCTGATGAGATTCATATTCAGGTATATTTTATAGTCCACACTGTTTTACTCTCAACCACTAGTGTGCTAGATTTATTACTATTATTGTTCATCATTACATGGACTATACATTGTTTCTACCCTTTTTTAATCTGGACTTGGACTGAAATGGAAGATTTTCTATTTCATGGGGAGTATTTAGAAATGTTGATTGTGCCTAAACAGTATCCTGAAAATAAACATTTTGTCTTAATTCTTCCTGAAATCTAGCATGTCTACAGCCTTGTAGCTGTATATGCACTTTGCCGACCAAGCCTTTTCTGGCACTTTTTTAGTTTTACAAGTTTAAATCCGTATAATTTTTAGCAGAGACCTTGGAGAATAAATTGGCGATTATTGGAATACATAATGTCACACAGTGTTTGCACAGTGGAATTTCAAATGCAATTTTTTGGGGAAAATACACTTTAATGAATTAAACATAATATATACCCCAATTTTTTCATAAAATATGACAGATGAAGTTACACTGAGTGAATAGATTCTTAACATGTCACACTGCAAAATTGTGCACGCTCGTATCGCAAACTGATACTTAAAAATCTCTATAGGCGACGCTTTAAAACTTTTACAGGTCACCTGTTAAGAGTTAGAGGAAGTCTAGCGCTAGGATTACTGCTCTCGCACTAACGCTCGCAGCGATACCTCACATGTTGGTTAAGCCCGCTGGGCTTAACCCCACTTTTGTAGGAAAAAAAAAAAAAATCTCCTCTGGGTGATCTATGTACATTGCAGGGATTTTAACAAACTTTGCTGCAGATTCCTACCTTTTGTTATTCTGAATAAATAGCTGTTTGTCCATGTGCATCCATGGTTTTATAATTATCAATAGTCTACCATGCCTACAGGGAAAATTGGCAGGATCTGCATTGCATCTCTTTAGATGTGATTTTCCTTTTTTTTTTTTTTTTTTTTTTTTTTTTGAGTAACTCGCCAAAAATTACATTTTTTCTTGTTAGGGATGCCAAAAATCTGACTTAAATATTAGTGCAGACTTCTGTGTCTGGGAAAATCAGTAAGCCAATTACACAAGCAGCAAATTACATTTTTAGGGAGCGTTCTTTACACCATCTGTGTACAGAACACCTCCAGGTAGCCATATTGTATTTTACAGAAAATGACAGCGCTCGCAGATTGAAAAGGAAAGGTAATTTTTTAACCACTTGCCGACCACCGCACGACGATGTACGTCGGCACAATGGCACGGGCAGGCATAAGGGCTTACCTGTACGTCCTTGCCTGCCCGCGGGCGGGGGGTCCGATCGAACCCCCCCGGTGCCTGCGGCGGTCGAATTATCGTCAGGGGCAATCAAAGGTGAGGGGGAGGCCACTCATACGTGGCCCCCCCTTGCGATCGCTCCTGGCGAATGAAATGCTTCCTCGGCTTCTGTAATGTAAACAGAAGCAGAGGAAGTGATGTCATCTCTCCTCGAGCCGGTGTTTTCGTTCCGGCGCCGAGGAGAGAAGACATCAAGTAAGATTGCACCAACACTACACTTCCAGTAGAACACGCAGGCACATTTTTCACCCCCCGATCACCCCCCTGTCACAGTGACACCAATAGCAATTTTTTTTTTTTTTTCTGATTATTGCATTGGTGTCAGTTTGTGACAGTTATAAGTGGTAGGGCAGTTAGGGTTAGCCCCCTTTAGGTCTAGGGTACCCCCCTAATAAAATTTTAACCCCGTGATCACCCCCCGTCGCCAGTGTCGCTAAGTGATCATTTTTCTGATCGCTGTATTAGTGTCACAGGTGACGCTAGTTAGGGAGGTAAGTATATAGGTTCGCCGTCAGTGTTTTATAGCGACAGGGACCCCATATACTACCTAATAAAGGTTTTAACCCCCTGAT
Organism: Aquarana catesbeiana; assembly: GCF_042186555.1. NCBI lineage: Eukaryota > Metazoa > Chordata > Amphibia > Anura > Ranidae > Aquarana > Aquarana catesbeiana. Next base: position 85,861,536 of record NC_133330.1, on the reverse strand, counting down.
TGCCCCCTAGTTAACCCTTTCACCAGTGATCACCGTATAAGTGTTACGGGTGACGCTGGTTAGTTTTATTTTTTATAGTTTTAGGGCACCCGCCGTTTATTACCTAATAAAGGTTTAGCCCCCTGATCGCCCCCGGCGGTGATATAAGTTAAGTTTTAGGGTCAGATAAGGTCTGCGTCGCCCCAGGCAGTGTCAGGTTAGTGCCAGTAGCGATAACACCCACGCACGCAGCATACACCTCCCTTAGTGGTATAGTATCTGAACAGATCAATATCTGATCCGATCAGATCTGTACTAGCATCCCCAGCAGTTTAGGGTTCCCAAAAACGCAGTGTTAGCGGGATCAGCCCAGATACCTGCTAGCACCTGCGTTTTGCCCCTCGGCCCAGCCCAGCCCACCCGAGTGCCATATTGATTGATCACTGACACTTACAAAACACTAAGCACACATAACTGCAGCGTTCGCAGAGTCAGGCCTGATTCCTGCGATCGCTAACAGGTTTTTGGTAGCGTTTTGATACAGTCGCTGACAGGAGCTTTTTTGCCTGTGAGTCTCACTAGTGAAGAGGCCTACACGATTCTGAGCATGACAGATAGTGAAGAGGAAGTCACTCATCTGTCAAATTCAGGCTCAGAATACGATCCTGTAGACGACATCGGCTCCATGACAGATGGCTCTGACGACGGAGTTGTGGTACCTGCCAAGGTCAGCCGTACCAGACCCCAAACTTCTTCTGTCCTTGATGTGCAAGAACTGCAGGGCTCTCGTATGGAGCAGAGTAGTACTAGCGCCACTATTCCTTCTGGTGAGATGGCAAGCACCAGCGGCCTAGTACACCCTGGTCGTACATCCAGCACTGCAGTAACAGTTGTTGACGTGGCGAGTCCCATAAGTGCAGTTCAAGCTGGCAAGGTAGCAAGCACAAGTAGTGTCCCGCTGCCACCAAGAAGACTAACACAGGCCCGTCGTGCCCATAGTGCCCTTCCTGCTGCATTCGCCAATCCTAATTGGGAACCCACCACTTCTGCAGCACCCGTACTTCCCCCATTCACTGGCCAACCCGGAATTCAGGTGGAAACAGTTGATTCTACGCCACTTGATTTTTATTCAGTGTTTTTCACTGAAGATCTCTATAGATCTATTGTGGACCAAAGCAATTTGTACGCTGGTCAACACATCGCCACTATTCCCCAGTCCTCCCTTGCCAGAGATTGGAGACCAATTACGGTCTCCGCATTTAAGCTCTTTCTGGGCCTTTCCCTCAACATGGGCATAACTAAAATAAGTGAGTTGCGGTCATATTGGTCCACTGACCCAATTCACCATATGCCCTTGTTCTCTGCCTCAATGACCAGGGCACGATACGAGCAGATCTTGCAGTTTATGCACTTCAACAACAATGAACTCTGTCGTCCTCATAGAGACCCTGCATACGATCGGCTCTACAAAATTCGGCCCCTCGTTAACCCCTTCAACCAACATTTTGCAGACTTGTTTACTCCCTATCAAGTTGTCTGCGTTGATGAGTCCCTGTTTAAGTTTTCTGGCCGCTTGTCATTCAAACAGTACCTTCCCAGCAAGCGTGCCAGATACGGGGTCAAGATGTATAAGCTCTGTGACAGGGCCACAGGCTATACATATAGTTTTATGGTTTACGAGGGCAAAGATAGTCACATAGAGCCGACAAACTGCCCTGACTACATAGGAAGCGCTGGCAAGATTGTGTTGGACTTGGTGTCACCCTTATTCGGAAAGGGGTACCATTTATATGTGGACAATTATTACACGAGCGTGCCACTTTTTAGTCACCTTTTTGATCATCAAATTGGAGCATGTGGCACCGTGCGATCTAATCGACGGGGATTTCCACAGCGGCTCGTAGATTCCAGTCTTAGGCTGGGGGAGAGAGCCTGCTTGCGGTGTAATAATTTGCCTGGCAATCCTGGTCTTTGCATTGGTTAATGTTTCGAGCGCTACCATACACTAGTTGAGTTTTAGCGTAGGGTACAGCACTGCACAGACTAGGATACACTTTCACAGGGTCTCCCAAGATGCCATCGCATTTTGAGAGACCCAAACCTGGAACCAGTTACAGTTATAAAAGTCACAGTTATAAAAAAAAAAAGGAGAAAAAAAAAGGAAAAAAAAAATAATACACAAAAATATAAAATAAAAAAAAAACAAATAGTTCTCTCTCTCTATTCTCTCTATTGTTCTGCTCTTTTTTACTGTATTCTATTCTGCAATGTTTTATTGTTGTGTTTTATCATGTTTGCTTTTCACTGTTTACTGTGTTTTATTGTTAACCATTTTTTTGCTTTCAGGTACGCCATTCAGCTGCTTATTTATCTTGACAGCAACAGCGTTTGCTCCCACGATACATAAAGCCGTGACTCCAGCGCTGTCGGAGGTGATTTCACCACCACAGTTACATACTTTAGCATATATGCCGAAGCATGGGGGCAGCAGTGGGCGGAGGAGCGATTTGCTCCTACCTTTTGCGGGAGGATGCCCCCATGTTTCAGCATATATATATTTTAGGCACAGGTTGCGTTAAATGTTTTATTTTTTACTATTTTTTTTTGTATTGGCTCTGCAGGTATGGTATGTCTTACTGTTATATTGTAATGTTACTTTGTTTTATTGTTGACCATCATTTGCTTAGCAGGTACGCCATTCAGTTGCAGCGCGGATTTATTTATCTTGACAGCAACAGCGTTTGCTCCCACGATACATAAAGCCGTGACTCCAGCGCTGTCGGAGGTGATTTCACCACCACAGTTACATACTTCAGCATATATGCCGAAGTGTGGGGGCAGCAGTGGGCAGAGGAGCGATTTGCTCCTACCTTTTGCGGGAGGATGCCCCCATGCTTCGGCATATATAAACGGTGCATATATGCCCATCATTAGAAGTGGGTGGATGAAGGGAGGTTTTCTAATGGTGGGCATACCCACCGATCAATCTCTTTTTTTCGTTCAGCCCACAGGCTACATGAAAAAAAAGTTTACAAAATATGCCCAACAAGGACCAGCAACGTACTGGTATGTTGCTGGACTTTGAGTGGTTATACCAGAATGATGCCTGCAGGTTTAGGTATCATCTTGGTATCATTCTTCTCAGCCAGCGGTCAGCTTTCATGTAAAGGCAATCCTAGCAGCTAATTAGCCTCTAGACTGCTTTTACAAGCAGTGGGAGGGAATGCCCCCCAAATCCCCCACCCCCACCCACCGTCTTCCATGTTTTTCTCTGGCTCTCCTGTCCCAACAGGGAACCTGAGAATGCAGCCGTTGATTCGGCCAGCTGACCATAGAGCTGATCAGAGACCAGAATGTCTCCGATCATCTCTATGGCCTAAGAAACCTGAAGCTACAAGCATTTTATGAGTTAGATTTTGCCGGATGTAAATAGCACCATTGGGAAATTGGGAAAGCATTTTATCACACTGATTGTGGTGTGGTCAGATGCTTTCAGGGCAGAGGAGAGATCTAGGGTCTAATAGACCCCAATTTTTTTAAAAAAAGAGTACCTATCACTACCTATGATATCATAGGGGATATTTACATTCCCTGAGATAACAATAAAAATGCTAAAAAAAAAAAATGAAAGGAACAGTTTAAAAAATTATATAAAAAAGCAAAAAAAATAAGCAAAAAAAGCACCACTCGCCCCCCCCCCCCCCCCCGATTTCGCGCAAAGGTGAACGCAAGCATCGGTCTGGCGAAGGTCAGATCGAGGGCAGTCATTTTAGCAGTAGACCTCCTCTGTAAATCTAAAGTGGTAACCTGTAAAGGCTTTTAAAAATGTATTTAGTTTGTCGCCACTGCACGTTTGTGCGCAATTTTAAAGCATGTCGTCTTTGGTATCCATGTACTCGGCCTAAGATCATCTTTTTTTATTTCATCAAACATTTGGGAAATATAGTGTGTTTTAGTGCATTAAAATTTTAAAAAGTGTGTTTTTTCCCAAAAAAATGTGTTTGAAAAATCGCTGCGCAAATACTGTGTGGAAAAAAAAAAAAAAAATGAAACGCCCACCATTTTAATCTGTAGGGCCTTTGCTTTAAAAAAAAAAAAAAATATCATGTTTGGGGGTTCAAAGTAATTTTCTTGCAAAAAAAAATATTTTTTTCTTGTAAGCAAAAAGTGTCAGAAGGGGCTTTGTCTTCAAGTGGTTAGAAGAGTGAGTGATGTTTGACATAAGCTTCTAAATGTTGTGCATAAAATGCCAGGACAGTTCAAAACCCCCCCAAATGACCCCATTTTGGAAGGTAGACACCCCAAGCTATTTGCTGAGAGGCATGTCGAGTCCATGGAATATTTATATTGTGACACAAGTTGCGGGAAAAAGACAAATTTTTTTTTTTTTTTTTTTTTTTTTTTTTTTTGCACAAAGTTGTCACTAAATGATATATTGCTCAAACATGCCATGGGAATATGTGAAATTACACCCCAAAATACATTCTGTTGCTTCTCCTGAGTTCGGGGTTACCACATGTGTGAGACTTTTTGGGAGCCTAGCTGCGTACGGGACCCCGAAAACCAAGCACTGCCTTCAGGCTTTCTAAGGGTGTAAATTTTTTATTTCATTCTTCACTGCCTATCACAGTTTCGGAGGCCATGGAATGCCCAGATGGCACAACCCCCCCAAATGACCCCATTTTGGAAAGTAGACACCCCAAGCTATTTGCTGAGAGGTATGGCGAATATTTTGCAGACCTCACTTTTTGTCACAAAGTTTTGAAAATTGAAAAAAGAAAAAAAATTTTCTTGCCTGTCTTCATTTTCAAAAACAAATGAGAGCTGCAAAATACTCACCATGCCTCTCACAAATAGCTTGGGGTGTCTACTTTCCAAAATGGGGTCATTTGGGGGGGGGGGTTTGTGCTATCTTGGCATTTTATGGCCTACGAAACTGTGATAGGTAGTGAGGAGTGAAATCAAAAATGTACGCCCTTAGAAATCCTGAAGGCAGTGATTGGTTTTCGGGGCCCCATATGCAGCTAGGCCCCCAAAAAGTCCCACACATGTGGTATCCCCATATTCAGGAGAAGCAGCAGAATGTATTTTGAGGTGTAATTCCACATATGCCGATGGCATGTTTGAGAAATATATCATTTAGTGACAACTTTGTGCAAAAAAAAAAAAAAAAAAGTTTGTCACTTTCCCGCAACTTGTGGCAAAATATAAAATATTCCATGGACTCAACAAATAGCTTGGGGTGTCTGCTTTCCAAAATGGGGTAATTGGGGGGGGGGGGGGGGGGTTGTGCCATCTGGGCATTTTATGGCCTTCAAAACTGTGATAGGTAGTGAGGAGTGAAATCAAAAATGTACGCCCTTAGAAATCCTGAAGGCGGTGCTTGGTTTTCGGGGCCCCGTATGCGGCTAGGCTCCCAAAAAGTCCCACACATGTGGTATCCCCGTACTCAGGAGAATCAGCAGAATATATTTTGGGGTGTAATTCCACATATGCTCATGGCATGTTTGAGCAATATATCATTTAGTGACAACTTTTTGTTAAAATTTTTTTTTGTTTTTTTTATCATTATTCAATCACTTGGGACAAAAAAATTAAATATTCAATGGGCTTAACATGCCTCTCAGCAATTTCCTTGGGGTGTCTACTTTCCAAAATGGGGTCATTGGGGGGGGGGGTTGTACTGCCCTGCCGTTTTAGCACCTCAAGAAATGAGATAGGCAGTCATAAACTAAAAGCTGTGTAAATTCCAGAAAATGTACCCTGGTTTGTAGACGCTATAACTTTTGCGCAAACCAATAAATATATGCGTATTGACATTTCTTTTACCAAAGACATGTGGCCGAATACATTTTGGCCTAAATGTATGACTAAAATTGAGTTTATTAACTTTAGTGTATTTTTTTTTTTTTGCTGCATTATCTAGATCTTAGTGGTAATAACATGTGAAGTATAAAATTGCATCTACCACTATTTTATTCTCTAGGGTATCTGCTTTTAGAAAATATATAATGTTTTGGAGGTTTATACAATCTTCTGGCCTAAATTGATTTTTTGAACCACTTCAATACAGGGCATTTTTACCCCCTTCCTGCTCAGGAAATTTTCAGCTTTCAGCGCTTTCGCACTTTGAATGACAATTGCGTGGTTATGCAACAATGTACCCACATTTTTATCATTTTTTTTTCTCCACAAATAGAGCTTTCTTTTGGTGGTATTTGATCACCTCTGCGGTTTTTATTTTTTGCGCTATAAACAAAAAAGACTGACACACTAGGGGGCGATCGAGGGGTTAAATGTTACCTAGGGAGTGATTCTAACTGTGGGGGGGAGGGGACTGACTAGGGAGGGAAGACCAATTGGTGTTCCTATATAGTAGGAACACACGATCTGTCTCCTGTCCCCTGATAGGACGTGGATCTGTGTGTTTACGTTCCTGCTCTGTAACAAGCGATCGGGCGTGCCCAGCGGACATCGCAGCTGCCGGCACGCGCATTGGCTCCTCTGTGACGCGGCGGGCGCGCCCCCTATAACTCCGGGAGACCGAGGACGTCATATGACGCCCGCCCAGGATGAGAGATGTCCCATCTGCAGACGTCGTATGTCTGTGGGCGGTATTGAAGTGGTTAAACATGTGTAAAAAATGCATAACCAGGGCTGAAAGAGGGTTTAAAAAAAAAGTAAAGGTTTAAAACTGCATCTCAACAATATGGAGGGTTCTGGCTGGGACATTTGCCACGCTTTCAAGACAGCTGCCTTACTTAAAACATCTGTTGAATTTGTCTCCTTAAAGTTACTGCAATAATCATCTGGCTATTGTGCTGTAAGAACCCGTTCACACCACATGCAGTGCTTTTTTTTTCTGCATCAAAGAAGGCATGGAAAGTAAAGTAGATTACATGAGTTCCAATGGCATAGTTCAAACCAGTGCAGGATGTTTTTGTGGTGTGAACTGGCCCTAAAACATGCATTGGTGAATGCGCCAGTGAATGTTTTATAAATGCGGCTCTTGGTCCATAAAGCAGTGCAAATGTGCATGTTTATGTAGCGTGCAGTAGCCCTCAGCAAACCAATCATTTTAGTGTAAGATAAATTTTGGTTCGCTTTCTTTTGACTTTTAGCTCTTTAACCACTTGCCAACCACCTCACGACGATATACGTTGGCAGAGTGGCACGGGCAGGCAGAATCACGATCGGAGCCACACACACACACCCCCCCCCCCCGGTGCCCGAGGCGGTCTGCTTTGGTCTGGGAGCGATGAGAGGCGAGGGGGAGACCATCCGTTCGTGGCCCACCCCCCCACCCACCCCCTCGCGATCGCTCCCAGCCAATGAGAATCTTCCTTTGCTGCTGTATGCTAAAGCAGCAAAGGAAATGATGTCATCTCTCCTCGGCTCGGTATTTTCCGTTCCAGCGCAGAGGAGAGAAGACATCACTGTGAGTGTAAAAAACACACACACTCAGTAGAACATGCCAGGCACACTTTACACCCCCGACCCCCCCCCAATAACACTCACACCAAGCAGTTTTTTTTTTTTCTGATTACTGCATGGTGTCAGTTTGTGACAGTGTGGTGGGACAGTTAGAGTTAGCCCCCTTTAGGTCTAGGATACCCCCCTAACCCCCCCTAATAAAGTTTTAACCCCTTGATCACCCCCCGTCGCCAGTGTCACTAAGCGATCATTTTTCTGATCGCTGTATTAGTGTCACTGGTGACGCTAGTTAGGGAGGTAAATATTTAGGTTCGCCGTCAGCGTTTTATAGCGTCATGGACCCCCATATGCTATCTAATGTTTTAACCCCTTGATTGCCCCCTAGTTAACCCTTTCACCACTGATCACCGTATAAGTGTTACGGGTGACGCTGGTTAGTTCGTTTATTTTTTATAGTGTCAGGGCACCCGCCGTTTATTACCGAATAAAGATTTAGCCCCCTGATCGCCCGGCAGTGATATGCGTCGCCCCAGGCAGCGTCAGATTAGCGCCAGTACCGCTAACACCCACGCACGCATCGTACACCTCCCTTAGTGGTATAGTATCTCAACGGATCAATATCTGATCTGATCAGATCTATACTAGCATCCCCAGCAGTTTAGGGTTCCCAAAAATGCAGCGTTAGCGGGATCAGTCCAGATACCTGCTAGCACCTGTGTTTGGCCCCTCCACCCTGCCCAGCCCACCCAAGTGCAGTATCGATCGATCACTGTCACTTACAAAACACTAAATGCATAACTGCAGCGTTCGCAGAGTCAGGCCTGATCCCTGCGATCGCTAACAGTTTTTTTGGTAGCATTTTGGTGAACTGGCAAGCACCAGCGGCCTAGTACACCCCGGTCGTAGTCAAACCAGAACTGCAGTAACACTTGGTGACGTGGCGAGTCCCATAAGTGAAGTTCAAGCTGGTGAGGTGGCAAGCGCAAGTAGTGTCCCGCTGCCACCAAGAAGACAAACACAGGCCCGTCGTGCCCATAGTGCCCTTCCTGCTGCATTCGCCAATCCTAATTGGGAACCCACCACTTCTGCAGCGCCCGTACTTCCCCCCCCATTCACATCCCCAACCAAATGCAGTCGGCTGCATGAGAGGCATTTTCTTTATGTCCTCCCGAGTACCCCTACCCAACGAACCTCCCCAAAAAAGATGTGGTGTCTGCAGCAAGCGCGGATATAGGGGGTGACACCCGCTATTATTGTCCCTCCTGTCCTGACAATCCTGGTCTTTGCATTGGTGAATGTTTTGAACGCTACCATACACTAGTTGAGCATTAGCGCAGGGTACAGCATTGCACAGACTAGGCGCACTTTCACAGGGTCTCCCAAGATGCCATCGCATTTTGAGAGACCCGAACCTGGAAATGGTTACAGTTATAAAAGTTAGTTACAAAAAAAAGTGTAAAAAAAAAAATATATATATATATATATATATATATATATATATATATATATATATATATATATATATATATATAAAAATAATAGTTGTCGTTTCATTGTTCTCTCTCTCTATTCTCTCTATTCTGCTTTTTTTTACTGTATTCGATGCTGCAATGTTTTATTGTTATTATGTTTTATCATGTTTGCCCTTCAGGTATGCAATTTTTTGTACTTTACCGTTTACTGTGTTTTATTGCTAACCATTTTTTTGTCTTCAGGTACGCCATTCACGACTTTGAGTGGTTATACCAGAATGATGCCTGCAGGTTTAGGTATCATCTTGGTATCATTCTTTTCAGCCAGCGGTCAGCTTTCTTGTAAAAGCAATCCTAGCGGCTAATTAGCCTCTAGACTGCTTTTACAAGCAGTGGGAGGGAATGCCCCCCCCCCACCGTCTTCCGTGTATTTCTCTGGCTCTACTGTCTCAACAGGGAAGGTGAGAATGCAGCCGGTGATTCAGCCAGCTGACCATAGAGCTGATCAGAGACCAGAGTGGCTCCAAACATCTCTATGGCCTAAGAAACCGGAAGCTACGAGCATTTCATGACTTAGATTTCGCCGGATGTAAACAGCGCCATTGGGAAAGCATTTTATCACACCGATCTTGGTGTGGTCAGATGCTTTGAGGGCAGAGGAGAGATCTAGGGTCTAATAGACCCCAATTTTTCAAAAAACCTGTCACTACCTATTGCTATCATAGGGGATATTTACATTCCCTGAGATAACAATAAAAATGATTTAAAAAAAAAAATGAAAGGAACAGTTTAAAAATAAGATAAAAAAGCAAAAAAATAATAAAGAAAAAAAAAAAAAAAGCACCCCTGTCGTCCCCGTCCCCCCCCGCAAGCTTCGGTCTGGCGTCAAATGTAAACAGCAATTGCACCATGCATGTGAGGTATCACCGCAAAGGTCAAATCAAGGGCAGTAATTTTAGCAGTAGACCTCCTCTGTAAATCTAAAGTGGTAACCTGTAAATGCTTTTAAAGGCTTTTAAAAATGTATTTATTTTGTTGCCACTACACGTTTGTGCGCAATTTTAAAGCATGTCATGTTTGGTATCCATGTACTCGGCCTAAGATCATCCTTTTTTTTTTCACCAAACATTTGGGCAATATAGTGTGTTTTAGTGCATTAAAATTTTAAAAAGTGTGTTTTTTCCCCAAAAAATGTGTTTGAAAAATCGCTGCACAAATACTGTGAAAAAAAAAATGAAGCACACACCATTTTAATCTGTAGGGCATTTGCGTTAAAAAATATATAATGTTTGGGGGTTCAAAGTAATTTTCTTGCAAAAAAAAAAAAAAAAAATTCATGTAAACAAAAAGTGTCAGAAAAGGGCTTTGTCTTCAAGTGGTTAGAAGGGTGGGTGATGTGTGACATAAGCTTCTAAATGTTCATAAAATGCCAGGACAGTTCAAACTCCCCCCCAAAATGACCCCATTTTGGAAAGTAGACACCCCAAGCTATTTGCTGAGAGGCATGTCGAGTCCATGGAATATTTTATATTGTGACACAAGTTGCGGGAAAAAGACAAATTTTTTTTTTTTTTTTTTTTTGCACAAAAAGTTGTCACTAAATGATATATTGCTCAAACATGCCATGGGAATATGTGAAATTACACCCCAAAATAAATTCTGTTGCTTCTTCTGAGTACAGGGATACCACATGTGTGAAACTTTTTGGGAGCCTAGCCGCGTACGGGACCCCGAAATCCAAGCACCGCCTTCAGGCTTTCTAAGGGCGTAAATTTTTGATTTCACTTTTCACTGCCTATCACAGTTTCGGAGGCCATGGAATGCCCAGGTGGCACAAAACCCCCCCAAATGACCCTATTTTGGAAAGTAGACACCCCAAGCTATTTGCTGAGAGGTATAGTGAGTATTTTGCAGACCTCCTTTTTGTCACAAAGTTTTGAAAATTGAAAAAAGAAAAAAAAAAGTTTTCTTGTCTTTCTTCATTTTCAAAAACAAATGAGAGCTGCAAAATACTCACTATGCCTCTCAGCAAATAGCTTGGGGTGTCTACTTTCCAAAATGGGGTCATTTGGGGGGGATTTGTGCCACCTGTGCATTCCATGGCCTCCGAAACTGTGATAGGTAGTGAGGAGTGAAATCAAAAATTTACACCCTTAGAAATCCTGAAGGCGGTGATTGGTTTTCGGGGCCCCGTACGTGGTTAGGCTCCCAAAAAGTCCCACACATGTGGTATCCCCGTATTCAGGAGAAGCAGCTGAATGTATTTTGGGGTGCAATTCCACATATGCCCATGGCCTGTGTGAGCAATATATCATTTAGTGACAACTTTTTGTAATTTTTTTTTTTTTGGTCATTATTCAATGGGCTCAACATGACTCTCAGCAATTTCCTTGTGGTGTCTACTTTCCAAAATGGGGTCATTTGGGGGGGGGGGGTTTGTACTGCCCTGCCATTTTAGCACCTCAAGAAATGACATAGGCAGTCATAAACTAAAAGCTGTGTAAATTCCAGAAAATGTACCCTAGCTTGTAGACTAAAATTGAGTTTATTGGATTTTTTTTAATAACAAAAAGTAGAAAATATCATTTTTTTTCAAAATTTTCGGTCTTTTTCCGTTTATAGCGCAAAAAATAAAAACGGCAGAGGTGATCAAATACCATCAAAAGAAAGCTCTATTTGTGGGAAGAAAAGGACGCAAATTTAGTTTGGGTACAGCATTGCATGACCGCGCAATTAGCAGTTAAAGCGACGCAGTGCCAAATTGTAAAAAGGGCTCTGGTCAGGAAGGGGGTAAATCCTTCCGGGGCTGAAGTGGTTAAGTGTATCATATTTTTAATACTGAATTTGCTGTACATATATTTTTTAAAGTAATGATGTATTTCAGGTCTTTGAACGATTACATTTAATAAGTCCAAATGTGGAGGCTGAACAGATATTGATATCTCCTAATTCTAAATTGAGGCTGCAGACTAATAGGTAATTTTAACTATTAATCCTGTATTTATGTATTTGCTGTGTTGTGTTTTATTTTTTATTAGGAAACAAGGTTGCATGCTGTGATGTTTTAAAGTGTAACTGCCATTTTTTTTAGTGTAAATACATTTCCTGGGGATTTAATTGCATGGATAGTCATATAGTTCTGCCTATTTTCAAAATGTAATAGATTGGTGCTAGGTGAATATAGGACTTGTGGGGGATGATGTTGGGGGACTAGGGGGTGGTGCTAAAAGTACATTACACTTTATAGCCATCAAGATAGAGAATATATTTAGATGTCTGAGTGCATACCACAACATTATTTTATAATGTTTCAAAGAGAACCTATTAAGGTAGAATAATTGAGCTACCATTGCTTCTTCATTACTTAATCACAGATAAGGACAAGCATTCAGCTAGTTAAAGAGGAGGTCCACCTAAAAAAAAAATATTAAAAGCCAACAGCTACAAATACTGCAGCTGCTGACTTTTAATAAATGGACACTTACCTGACCCAGGGTCCAGCAATGTCGGCAGCCGAAGCCGATCAATCGCTCGGCTCTCGGCAGCTGCCACCGCCATCCTCAGTGGGGGAATCAGGAAGTGAAGCCTTGTGGCTTCACTTCCCGGTTCCCTACTGCGCATGCGCGAGTTCTAACTGGTCCCCACTATCTCCTGGGACCTGTGTGTTTCCCAGAAGACGGGGGGGGGGGTGCGTGACTCCAGCGGGAGTCTATTCCCGGAAGTGGGTGCAAATATCTGTATTATACAGGTATCTGCACCCCTCCCCCCCTGAAAGGTGCCAAATGTGACACCAGAGGGGGGGAGGGTTCTGAAAAGCGTAGGTTCCATTTTTGTGTGGAACTCCGCTTTAAGTAATAAGATACTTGATATGCACAGTCCAGCTATATAGTGAAGGATTGGCAATTATGACAAGGAGCTTGGTCCTTTTAACCACTTGAGAAGTAGCCTGTATATGCCCTTTCATTACCAGACTGTAATCACCAGACTGTAAACAAATGTTTGGGCTTGCTTACCTTTACTCTTTTTTTTTTTTTTTCCTTTAAAAAATGATCCCACAATCGTTAATGATCAGTTGCAGTTTATGCTCTATGGAATACAAGTGCGTTCATCAGCGTGATTGTAGTCAATTGACATTTCCTCCAGCTAAAAGCCTGTACAGAGAGCGGTATGGCAGTTAGCTGGAGGAAGCGTTTGCAGGAGCCTGACATTGCACCCCCTTTGCAGGCTCCGGTAGAAAAAAAAAAGTAGATAAATGCACTTTTTTCGCTGCAAAAAGATGTGCTAATTTTTTTAAAGGTGAACTTGGCTTTTAAAAAAAATAATCCTATCATCATTGGTGGTCAGTGGCTCTTTAAGACCTAACCCCCCCTCCCAACAGTGATCTGTTGTTTTTATGAACATTCAGCCTGTTTACAACAGAGGAAGGTCCCTTTCACATGGGCATGTTCATGTATGGACTCCGCTTTGCTCAGCAGGGATCGATCCGCTGATCCCCGATGAGCAGGCGGATGACAGGTCCATCTACGCTCACTGTGCGGAGATGGACCTTTTAAAGCCCCGCTGTCCTCTATGGAGATCGGATGAAAATGGACCGCCTGTCCGTTTTCATCTGATCCGATTCTCCAAACGGGTGGAAAATAGGGTTCCCATTCGTCAGGATTTCAAGGACAGGATCGGATAGCACCGCTGACAACCGCCGCTACATAGAGTTGAATGGAGCGTCCAATCAGGTCTGCTTGAAAAACTGACAGGTGGACCTGACTGGAAAGCCCGTGTGAAAGGGGCCGAAGGGGAGCGCTCGATTTTGTGAATGGGTTATATGTTTGTAAACATTACTAGTATTTACACTTGTCATAGTTGTGATTTGCTCCTCAGCTATCACAAGGTACAGAGCTACTTTGGCACTGCACATTGTGATCTCAGCTGTCCAGTGACTGTTTCAATCGCATCCTTTCATGAACCCACTAGCCATCCGAGCTTGTTTCCTGACATGCCATTTATAAAGGGCACTCCAGAAATACAATCTCCTCCCTTACATTTTTTTCCCCACCATACAGCAGTACAGAGGTGGTTTTATAAGAATGTTGGTATGAAACAGAATATTAAACGGTCTCCTAGGAATGGTCAGCTATAGTAGAGAGTAAGTGGGGATTTTTCCAGTTGTATCTTTTACAGTAGACAGTATAGATCTTGTTTCTATATGTGTCATTGGTTATTATGCTTATTACAAAGGAATATCTTTTTGGTTACAGAGACCGAGCAGCGACTGTTAGCTACAGAGTATTGAATGGTCTAAAAAAGCCGCCTGTTGTACAGGTTGATGATAATGGTCTGCTGACATCGGGTTCTTTTACTGGTATTTCCACCATGGAAGTCAACTCTCAGGAGCCATTTGGAATTAACCAAACTATTATTGTCTCTGTTAAGGTAATGTATACAAATGCTTTGTTAAGAAGTCCTATATTTACAGAATGTTTTACTGCCTACACGAGATTGGCTTTATACTTGACACTTGCATTTTGTTTTAAATCCGCTGTGATGTAGACATCCTGAGTTAGACAAGGGCACAGTTTCTGCAGTGTGTTAAAGTGACATAATTTATAGTTAGCAATGTTATTAATTTCCAGGCCTGTAAAAGCCTGCGCTTGAGACAATTCTTTACAGCCAGGCTTTGGTTTTGATTGATTTACCAAGGCACAGTAGCGCTACAGTAGAGTCAACACTCTGAGTTCATAAAAAGCTCATATCATTGAAAATCTGTTTCAAAAGGCCCCACCATTCAGTGTCAGTGCTGGGTTCCAGGGCTTGGACTGTCTCAGAAAAGAAGTTGGTTTTGTAGAATAAAATTGCCTCCATCCTCTGTAGAATCAGCCTGTGAGCATTAGGAATTTCAGATCCCCTACAGCACCAAAGATCTTTCCGTTACACACGCTTTGAGGTGTTCCTGTATGCAGATTGAGAGTGATCATTTGGATCTATTCTGTTTGGCACGGGGTCAGTCAAACTCTGGTCTGTATTCACTGTGGCTCTGCCATCGACACACATCCGAACACAGACACCACTAGGACAATACTGGGTGTTCTTACTTTTTAGGATTTCACTGAACAGCAGCTAGAATCTCCACATAAAGCCTAGTTTTCATTGGCGGTCTTTGCCTTACACCATGTGCTGGCTCTGACCTTAATCTGTGAAACCGGCAAAGTGGATTAAATCCTTTTAGCAGATTGTAAAAAAATAATATAAAATGAATTATAAGCTTTAAAGTGACAAATGCATTTCAATCAGAAAAGTGTTTAAACATACAGACAGATCTAGTGAATGGAAGGCTATTTTAAAGCAAAAGTCAACTTTTTGGGCTGAAAAGATGCAGCTTCAGTTCTGGAGCATTAGTGACCATTGACACGCCATACTTGAGAAAGTAAATATGGCGACCAGGAGTTTTTATACATATTTTTCTCTGGGCTGCTGTAGAAGTGATTTGAGCAGCTATTAAACCCCAACTGCTATTATCTGTGCTCAACAGCAGGGTGCAGAAGAGACATTAGACCTCTGATATCTCCTTAAAGAGAACCTGTCCTCTACACTATGTCTCCTTTTGTTAGAAATAAATTTAACTTAGTGTTACTAAACCCACGTCAGAAAAATCAGTGTGTATATGAAGTAAAGCATGCTTGTTATACTCGCTGTGGAACCCTAAGGGGTTCATCCCCCACATTGTGTAAAAAGGCTGCTTGATCCTGTCTTCTCTGGTCGTCCCCTTCTTCCACAGTCCCCAAACCATCTCTTGATAGAACAGAGCCTTGGGGGCAAGCTGCTCATGCTCAGTTTGGTGTGCTTGAGTTTTTTTTTTTCTTGGGAGAGTGAATGTTATCAGCACAGGGCCAATCGGTCGGGGTCCTGCAGCCTCATAGGACAATCAGGGGAGAATGAAAACTCCTGCTCTAACTGCTGATGAAAAAAGATATTTGGCAGTTTACATTTACTAAAACTATTGTATTTCCATGTGCTGTGTACTGTGGGAGACCAGATATAGTGAATGCAGGGTCTTGGGTTTAGTAACACTTGAAAGGAAAAAAGTTCAAAAGTTTTTGGGCATTGTAGTTTTTTGCCATTTCATGGGTGCACGCAGTGTTGAGGCTGGACATATTTTGTATCCTTTCGAGAGGGGGGCCCTCTCCCGCTGCCGTTAAAAGGGATCTCGCTGGGAATCCGCCGCAGAGACCACTTTTAACTTAAACCAGACCGTTCACTGAAGAAGAGGATACCAGGGTTATGGCAGCTAGCTGCTGCCATAACAACGATATCCTCCTTCAAAGTACCGACGTATAACGACGGTGGGTGGTCCAGAAGTACTTAAACAGTTATGAGTGCGCGCAGGAGCAGAGGGGGCGGGCACTGACAGGGGCAGACAGCAGGGAGGGAAGGGGGGAGGAGATCTGCGGATGACGGAGGCAGGTAAACTGACCATGGTGTCGGGGCTCAGCAGCCATGCTTAACCGTAGTCAGTATTCATAGGGGAGGGTAGAAACAGGCAGGATCAGCCAGGTTTTTTAGGTGTTAAAAGGGGCCAAATAACACAACACAAGTACTGTGCTGTATAAAAGGCTTTAACCACTTCAGCCCCGGAAGATTTTACCCCCTTCCTGACCAGAGCACTTTTTGCGATTCGGCTCTGCTTCGCTTTAACTGGCAATTGAATGGTTGTGCGACATTGCACCCAAACAAAATTAACGTCCTTTTTTCCCACAAATAGAGCTTTCTTTTGGTGGTATTTGATCACCTCTGCGGTTTTTATTTTTTGAACTATAAACAAAAAGAGCAACAATTTTGAAAAAAAAAAAACACAATATTTTTTACTTTTTGTTATATTAGCCCCCATAAATAAATTAAAAAAACAATTTTTTCCTGAGTTTAGGCCGATATGTATTCTTCTACATATTTTTGGTAAAAAAAATCGCAATAAGCGTATATTGATTGGTTTGCGCAGAAGTTATAGCGTCTACAAAATAGGGGATAGTTTTATGGCTTTTTTTTTTTTTTTTTTTTTTTACTAGTAATGGTGGCGATCTGTGATTTATATCGGGACTGCAACATTATGGCGGACGCATCGGACGATTTTGACACGTTTTTGGGATCATTGGTATTCATACAGCGATCAGTGCTATAAAAATTCATTGGTTACTGTAAAAATGTCACTGGGGGGCGATCAGAGGGTTAATTGTGTTCCTCTACTGTGTGTTCTAACTGAAGGGGGGAGGGGACTGTGTAGGGGAGATGGCAGATCGCTGTTCATACTCTGAACAGACAATCTGTCTCTTCTCCCCTCAGAGAACTGGAAACTGTGTTTACACATACAGCTCACGGTTATCGGTGTGTCAGCAGCGATCGCGGGAGCCCGGCGGTGATCGTGACCACTGGACACTCGCATCGGCTCCGGGGGCAAGCAGCGGGCGCGTGGCCACCGGGCGAAGCAACGGAACATAACATCGTTTCGCCCAGCTGTGCTATTCTGCCGCAGTACAACTGCGGCGGCTGGTCGGCAAGTGGTTAAAGGGACAGGATCCATTTTTTTTTTTTTAATCTTTGGGTTAACAAACACTTTAACACACATTAAAGCTCCTACTGCTTCAACATGCTTTTTTTAGGCTTGTTTGCACTTGCTTTGACTGCTTCAAAATGCATTTTTGATGTGTTTTAGAAGTTCGGCAAATCCCCTGTGTGTTCGTTGATTTTCTAATTGTTTTAAAGGGGCTCACCAGAACCCCTAACTCGGTAATACCCCAGCTTATTTGTACCCAGTTTATCAGATTTCCAGCTCATTAGCAGATCCCTGGATCAGTAGTACCTCCAGCTCTTCTTATGCCCCACTCATTAGTACACCCAGGTAACCTCCAGATCTCAGATCTGCTGTGCCTGTCCCCCTTCATTAGTAACTTCCAACTCTGCTGATCCTCTGGTTGCTGATCCTCCTCTCCAGTACTTGCCCGGCCCCCACCCCCCGCTATATTGACCCCATGCTGCTCGCAACGTGTGATATCTGCTAGATTCTCCCGCTCTGGTCCTCCAGCTCTGCTGATCCTCCACTGCTCAGTCCTAGCTCTCAAGTTTCCAGATAGCATTCCCACATTATGCACAACGTGTTCTGTCTGCTAGTTGCTCTGCTCCAGGGTCCCCTTACCGTCCTGCTGCTCCATGCTACACACCAGGTGTGACATCTGCACAAGACACTCCTAGAGTATATACACCTGAACCAGAAGTGACTATAAATGTCTTTCTGGTTCGCTTATTGGTTTCCCAGTTCATCTTGGGATATCTCAAACCTTTCGTCCGATCTCCCATAGTGGACAGCGAGGCTCTGACAGGTATGTCCCTGCACAGTGACCAGAGACGGACCTGTCATCTGCTGGCTCAGCGGGGTTCAACGGATCGATCTCCAGCTGAGCTGGCACAGTCCGCTGAGCGGATCTGCCCCGTGTGAAAGGGGCTCTAGAGTGGGCTTTAAACTGTTTAAATTTGGTTTACATCCCTTCTGTGCACAGACTGGCCCAGTTTTGTTATGCATATATAAACAGAGACCAATACATATATGCACACGATTTTAATGTGACTGACGAAATTAACAAACCATTCTGCAAAATTCAGAGCAGTGCCATGGCTAGCATTTTTAATGACTGCTTGCCTTATGTGGAAAAGTTCTAGCCCTGGAAGTGCCAAGAGGGGGAGGGGTAAATGCTCCATATCTTCTGGTCTCTGGAAGCAAGGTAAACACTGGATTCGGAAATTAACAGATATTTAAATGCCTTATGATGCAGCAGCCGTGCATTTCCTCTTGCATCTCACCCCTATGTTGATGACACGCTGCAAATCAGTGGGAGGATCATTTCCAGAAAACGTGGTTCTGCTGAACTGAATTCACTTTCTTGAATACAGGGATATAATGGGCTCTCAAGCATGACATGACAGGCCAACATATGTGCAGCAATTGAGGACCCTGTGGGGTGTGTAGAATGTCCTGTCTGCACACATCCTTACCTATCCTATTACCCCTCCCCCTCTACAGTGACTCTCCAATTTTTTTTTCTTCTTTTCTGGTCTCAAGGGGCAGTGGAAGTCAGGCTGTCTCTTTGCAACCCATAAACTAGAGTGGCTAGATGAGTATGATCTCTTGAGTCTACCCAAACAGGGAAGGTTAATCTCTATGCTTGCTGTCTAACCTACAGTGCGAGTTACTGAAAATATTTCTCAAGTGAGGTTTTCATATTTTTCTGATGTATATATCCTGAAGACCATGATGTAATTTTATTTTTGTCTTTTCCAGATTTGGATTCTTGCTTCCTCTGTATATTCTGAAAATTATAAAGAATAAAGAAAAAAAACTATTGTTTACAAAATTAAATTGTGACTGCAACATTAAGTCATAACCTAAAGTCCTGCTTCTCTTTTCAATAATTGCAGGTATCCCTGCAGAAGCACAAATTGGCTGATAAAATATTGTAGGCTATTGTCAGGGACCATTCTGGAATAGGCAATACTTTATCCTAGTGGATTATTCTTCTTTTTATTTTTATTAGGTCTCTGATTTGGCGTTCTTACACAGTGTTTGTCAAGTGCATTCACCACCTACAACATAAAGATGTTGGCTCCCCCAATTAGCATGTGTAAATACCACATACCATCTTAATCCCAATTCAAATCACACCATAAGGGGTGTTTTTAAAGCATCAGTGTTACTTCAAATAATCATACATGCAGTATATCTAAAATCATTAGTTTTTTTGGTTACAATTTTATTATACAAACATCATATAAAATTAGGTATATTCCATCATGAATGTAAATCCACACATTAATACATATTTATAGAATGTTCCCATCTACACATGTTTCATAACCAAACTGATGGTGTTTTATATTTTGTGATACATATTAAACTGATTAGCTACTGCAGATTACACATACAATTATCACAGACAGCACCTAAAGCTGTAACGCATTTCACAGAGTGATTTCTTTCAGAGAAGAAATGAAATTATAATCCACAATTGTATGCATATCAATAAGGTATATTTGTACATCTTAAAACATAATTCACATGATATATTTTGTTTAATGTACAGTATGTTGACTTGCATGTTTTTCGTTTAACATTCTACATGAGCATATATTGATCCCCATGGGACTGCAGGGGGTCAGATGGAACCCTTGGACCCCTGGCAAGGATTTTCTGTTTAATGATGGAATAAATATTTCTCTTTCGTTTATCGATGGACACAGCGCCTCCTTAATCTTGACCATTTGGTTATATCGCCTCTGCAGGAGTAGGACTAGGCAGAACAAAAAACACCTGGCTACGCCCATGGGCTGTCCTCAGTCAGTATATAACCCCTCCCTGCTCTAGATATTCAGTTTTTTTCTGTCTAGTCAGGAGTAAGGACCTAGCTCCTTGCTGGGATCTTTTAGTCCTAGCAAATTTTACTTTGTCTTTTTTTCCATGCATTTTCTCCTGGGAGATCAGCAATCAACTGCCGGGCTGGGCGACGGGCTGGATAATATAGATCCAGTGGTCTCCCCAGTCCAGCCAGCGAGCACGTGCAGACCGCAGCTACGAGCTAGGTCGGCCATGACATAACCTCAATGGACGGAGGCTGGCCCGCGAGTTAAACGTCTCGCAGGGTCGCATACGAAATGGGCTCTGGTCCAAGTCGCAGAGGTCCCTTGGCCAGCAACCCCCCACTTCGGTGGCGAGGCGTTCTGTCTGGAGGGTCACCTGCACCATGGATCGGTAAGTACAGTTCCCTCTTTCCCCCTTTGTGCGGTTTGGGGTGGACGCGGGTACCCTCCAGGGATGGTTGGACCTGCCTGCAGGATCTCTCCTCCCATCCTAAAGTCCCCTGGTTAAACTGGGCTTCCCCCTCCCACCACGGATTGGTGAGAGTCCCAGGGCAGGCAGAAGAGACCTCTGGGGGTATCCCCTGCCATTTCCCTTCTGGGTGGTGTGTGTCCTGCCCTGGCGGTATGGGGGGGTCCAGTGCAGAGGGTGCATCGGAGACCCCCTAGGTGCATGCCCAGCTGTGTGTGTGTGTGCAGTGTGAGGTATTGTGCAGTTTGGGGGTCCCAATGCAGAGGGCACAGCGGTGTCCCCTCAAATGTTCGCCCTGCCTGGTGGTAGCAATGTGGAAGACACAGAGAGGATCCTGGCAGCATGCTTCAGCATGTCAAACGGCCAGTGGTTATTTTTGGGTGGTCTGTTGACATCACGTCTTGGTCTGGCTGGTCTCCGGCTGGCGGCCTTGTTTGTGTAGCCAATGAGGTCACGGCAGCCATTTTCCGTTGGTTTGGCTGGTCTCCAGCTGGCGGCCATGTTTGTGTTGCCAATATCACGACGGCAATTTTTCGTTAGTCTAGTGCAGTGATGGCGAACCTTGGCACCCCAGATGTTTTGGAACTACATTTCCCATGATGCTCCACTACACTGCAGAGTGCTGGAGTATCATGGGAAATGTAGTTCCAAAACATCTGGGGTGCCAAGGTTTGCCATCACTGGTCTAATGAGACACTATAGACGGCCAGAACCTCATGGAGATGCCAGAGCTCCTCTTCTTCCTCCCCTATGCTTCTCTTCCTGTCCCGGGATATATGAAATGGACGCCGACATTGGTGTTGCTGGGTCCGAATAGCGGCGCTCCTCCGTTTGGTAGGGTGAGTCTTTGGGGGTCCTTGTGTTTCTCCCTCTCTGCTGATGGGTACCCTGGTTATTGGCGTGTCCCTTAGTGGTGCCAAAGTTCCTTTGTACTACAGGGTCTTCTTCCTTATGGAGCCTCAGGGTCACAATTCACCCACTGATCCCCTCATGGAGGTGGCAGGTCCCTCGGAACCCCAGCTTCCCATGGTTGCACTGACGGCGGTCCTTGAGTCATTAGTATCCCGGGTGGAAGTAGCGTGTGGGCAAAGACCCAGGAGGAATCGTCCCCCGCCTTCCCCTGCTCAGTCTCTCATCTGATTCTGAGCCTGATGTCGCCGTTTACATGGCCCGTCCAGGATGGTTTAATATCTCGCCCCCTGACCTGTCCGATAGTTAGGATGAGTCTTCTGCGGTCTCAGCAGTGTGAAAAAGCGCTGGTGGACACACTTGTTATTGTGGTGCGGGAGACTCTAAAGATGGGGGATGCGGCTGACAGGGCCACAGACGTGGCTGTGTCCTTTGGTACGCATAAGTCACCTCGGACACCAAGGGGTTTTCCTTATCTGCCTTTTCATAGGTAATGGGAAGAACAAAAATCACCCTTTGTGGTCCCCAAACATTTCTCAGTACACTACCCTTTTGAAGAATCACTTTTAAAAAAAGTGGACTACCCCACCAGTGGTGGACCCTCCTGTTTCCAGGTTGAATAGACCGACCATGATCCCAGTAGAGGAATCCCCGTCCTTTAAGGACCCGGCTGATAGGAAAGCGGAGGCTGTGGCACGCAGCATGTTTACTATGGCTGGGTCGGCATTGCGTCCAGTCTTGGCCTCGGCCCTGGTGTCGCAGACCCTAACAAAATGGGCCAAGCTTTTGCGCCAGGGTCCTAGGTAGTGAGTAGGTTCCTACTGCTTATGTTGTTTTAGCGGACCAGTTGGTCCATGGGCTACAGTAAATTTGTGATGCAGCTCCTGTGCTGTCCAAGCTTTCTATTTCAGCGGTGGTGATTAGACATGTGCTGTGGCTTAAGAATTGGTCGGCGGACCAAGCCTCTAAAAAAGCTCTTATTGATCTGTCCTTTCAAGGCGACCACCTGTTTGGGGCTACCCTGGATGACATCATTAAGGGTGTCACAGGGGAAAAGTGCACCTTCCTGCCTAAATCTAGGAAAGGGAAGGAGCCTCGTCGCAGACGGGGGGGGGCCTTCCTTCTCAGCCCATAAGAAATTCCTCCAGGCTCCTGGGACGGCAGATAAAGGAAACCGATTTCTCAAGTCTTCCCTGAGAAGTTATAAGCAATCTTGGTCTGGTAAGTCTAGAGCAGGCTTCTCTGGATCCACTGACAAGACTCCTTCAGCATGAAGGTCTGCACTCACCCATTGCTAGGGGGGGGACATTTTCGCTGTTTTCCAGATTCATGGACCTCCTTCGTGAGCATCAAGGGGGTCCACGAATTGAACCTTTTGGGAGTACCAAAGAAGGGGGACAGAATTTGTCCACTTTGGGGGGCTCTGTGTCTCGTTGTGTGGGTATAATTCCTGTAAAGGTTCAGGTGACGTCCAAACTACCCAAGGTCCCCTCTAGCCCTGTCCAGAAAATTGGGCTACCTGGGTCTGACTCTGGAGTGAATGCTGACCAGGTTAGTAGTTTTTCTTCTCAAACATCGGCCCCTTCAGCGGGTTCAATTCAACGGGAAGTAACTGAGGCTCGTGGCAACCTCGCGAGTTCCTCTGGTAGACGCCGCAGTCGTCCCAGTGTCAATGCGGGGCCAACGCCTTCCTCTTCTGCGGTGCCTGCGAAGGACCGAGGGCAAAAGTCTTCCGGTGGCTGTAAACATCACTTGGAAGCTACTTCTAAAAAGAGGACCAGTTGTACCAAGGGCTGAGCTTCCATCCTGCTTTACAGTAACGTTTTAATGGCCTAGCTATTGAAAGCCAGGTACTGAGAGATAGGTCTCTCGGGATCAGTGATCCCTATTATGGTGAAGGCGAGGAAGTCATCTTCTAGTAAGATATACCATTGTACGTGGAAAGCGTACATTTCTTGGTGTGAGTTGATTGGCGTTCATCCTCAAGAATATTCAAGAATATTCGGGAGATTCCCTTACCTACGTTGTCCCAGAAGGTGGCATTCCTGGTGGCTATTACCTCGGCCCGCAGGGTTTCAAAGTTGGTGGAATTATCCTGTCGTAGTCCCTATTTAGTACTCCATAGGGATAAAGTGGTTCTTCGTCCCTATCCGTCATTTTTGCCCAAGGTTGTCTCTGACTTCCATTTGAATGAGGACATTGTGTTGCCATCCTCGTGTCCCTAGCCGGCTCATCCCAAGGAATTTGCTTTGCATACCTTGGATGTGGTTCGTGCGATTCAGGTGTATCTGGAATCCACTGAGTTCTTCCGTAGGTCAGACTCGCTTTTTTTGGTTACAAAAGGACCAAGGAAAGGGCTAGCCGCTTCTTCGGCTACCATCTCCAGATGGATCAGACAGACTGACTCAGACCTATTCTATTAAGGGTCGGGTTCCTCCTTTCCCTGTCACGGCGCATTCTACTCAGGTCCTTGGTACTTCTTGGCCTTCCATCATCAATATCACAGGTTTGCAGGTTTATAAATTCTATAAAGTAGATATTTTGGCCGCAATTTTTGCAGGCTGCTGTTTAAGAGGGGGATTCCCTTATAAGGGGTGTTTTTCTTTAAACGTTTTTTGTTTCAGATGGGGTTCCTGTGACCCGGTTAAGGCTCCTGTGTCCTGGTTAGGGCTCTTGTGGTTAACCTTGGGTTATTTTGCCCACCCCTCATTTTTCTTTGGCACTGCTTTTGGGCGTCCCAATGGTCAAGATTAAGGAGGCGCTGTGTGCGTTCATGAATGAAAGAGAAAATGGGATTTTTGTACTCTCCATAGGATCCATTTCTCTGAGTTCATCGATGGACATAGCGCCCACCCCTCTATATGGAGTTTTTGATACTTCTATTACTGCTTGCTACTAAACTGAATACCTAGAGCAGGGAGGGGGTTATATACTGACTGAGGACAGCCCATGGGCGTAGCCTGGTGTTTTTTGTTCTGCCTAGTCCTACTCCTGCAGAGGCGATATAACCCAATGGTCAAGGTTAAGGAGGCACTGTGTCCTTCGATGAATTCTGAGAAATGGATTTTACGGTGAGTACAAAAATTCCATTTTATCACTGAGATACTATTAAATGAACATCAAAATTGCATCCACTTTCATAGTGCAAAGATGATATTTGCCTTTCTTAAGAAACAGGCTTATCTGTGAAACTTGTTACAGCTTTAGTTGCCATCTTTCTGTGATTATCTACCGCATATTATCCCGACGGTTATCGGTTTGATATGTATCACAGAGTATAAAATGCCATCAGTTTAGTTGAGGCATATATGTGTATCGGAACAGTCTACAAACATACTGTTCAATAACGCATGGATATACATTTATGATAGAACATTCCTTATTTTATAAGATGATTTTGTATTGAAATTGTGAATAAAATCTTGTGATTTTAGATTTATTTGCTTTTTTACTACCTACGAAAACAAAGATGCATCAACCTGAGGGTCTAGAAAGCAAATGTAGCTGCTGGTTTATGGCACTCTTTTTTTTATTGTTTAGGCTCATATATTTTTGCTCTGTCTTGTTTTTACAGGTATCTCCAGTTTCATATATGCGCATTGTAACTAGTCCTGTTCTTCAAACAGAAAACAGTCACTTATTGTCTACAATTCCATTGGGAATAACCTTGCATTTCTCAGCCCATTTCCATGACAACACTGGGGAAGTTTTTCACGCTCAGAATTCTGTTCTTAAGTTTGCAATTAACAGGTAAGTGCTTTTTTTCTGACTATCTGTATCTTGGGAACAGAAGGGTAGTGCACTTAAACTTTGTAATGCTTTAACTTGGGGGTCGGCAATAGAGGTCGACCGATATGGGTTTTTTCTCTGGCCGATGTCGATATTTAGAAATCGGGTCGGCAGATAATATGATGCAATTTTTTTTTTTTTTTTTTTCCCCATCTCCCCCCCCATCTTCATCTCATAAACTCTCCCACTCCACTTCCCTCTGCTTGCTCCTGTCACTCTACCACACTCTTGATTTCCTCAGTACAGTACACTACAGTACACTGATTGGAAGCACTGGCACTGATTGGCGGCACTGGTAGGTGGCACTTTTTTTTGAAACACTGGCACTGATAGGTGGCATTGGCTGGCACTGATTAGAAACACTGATTAGCGCCTACAGGTGGCACTGATTGGAAACACTTGCGCTGACAGGTGGCACTGATTGGAAGCATTGGTAGGTGGCACTGATTGCACTGACAGGTTTCACACTGAGCCCATATAGTGTAACTATGTGTGAAACTGGCATATGTAACAATGCAGAGAGAGACCAGCTGTCAAAATTCAGCGGTAATGTTGGGGGTGGGTGCTTAAGGGGGCAGGGCCACATACACGTTGCCGGCCCGCCCAGATCCCATCCCATTGGCTGGTGTTTGATAGCTGCTGGGTCCCGCCCACCCCCGAAATCACCGCTGAATTTTGACAGCTGGTTTCTCTCTGCATTCAGTTACAAATGTCAGTTTCACACACTCAGCGGCTCTGGCAATAAGGGAGGAGGAACAGGCACATTGCGGTCAGTGTTAATCGGCCTAATTTACATAATAATCGCCAATGACGATTTTTAAAAAAAGGCCAAATATCGGTCGACCGCTAGTCGGCAGCCCGTCGATCATGATCTACCGGTCAACCGCAGGCAGGTGACAAGTAAATCGCAGGAATGAACACAGTTGGCTTCAGACACTAGTTCGAAGCAGCCTGAAATATCCTGTCATCAGCCAATCAGTGGCGGCGGAGGCAATCCTGCCGATGATTAGCTGCTTCGGACTAGTGTCTGAAGCTGTCTAAACCTGCCTTGTGTTTTTCCTGTGCTCTGGTGGGTGGGCACCAGCGACTATTATCCAGTGTGGCAGGGAAAGGGAGGTCTCTGTGCCTTGTCGCACACTGGGAGTAATCAACCTATCCCCCCCGTGACCACCAACCCCCCCCACCCACCCCCTCGAAGCACAGATCCACTGAGGCTTCCTTTCAGCTGCCTGCTTCTCCTCCCCTCCCCTCCCCTCCCCTCCTGCCTGCGTTAGGTGCTGCAGGAAACAGAGGGTGAAGCTATACTTTAACTATGGATCGCTCCTGTGTTCATTCATCACTGAAGCACAGTGCACGATTTAGTATGCTTCAGTTTGTGACTGTACAGAGTCTATTCATCTGCAGTGCAGCTGAGGCTGCAGATAAAAGGAAAGAGAACTCTGTTCTTTCTCTGTCTCAAAAAAGAAATCGAGAGTCTGTTTAGACCCCTGATGTTTCACTTTAGTGCCCCCCCCCCCAGCAAAAAGGAAATTTAAAATATAACATTTAAAAAAAAAAAAAAAAAAAACATTCATAGGGCATAATACAGTGCACACCCATGTGAGGCCATGTTTACCTGCACAGGGATGCTCAGGTGTTCCATATATCCCCTTGCAGGCAGTCCCATTCATGTCATTTGGGATGCAGCAGCTGTTACAACCGCTGCTTTTGATTTGACATCCATGTGGGTGCATGTCCCTAAACTAACACTGTCTGCATTTGGGGTTACGCACTTGCACCCACACAGATGTCAGATTGGGAGTAGCGACTGTCCGTGCATCCGCTGCATTCAAACTGACATGCATGGAACTAACTGCCTCCACAGGGATGCATGAAATACCTGTGCATCCCTGTGCTCGTAAACATAGCTTCCTAACACGGGTCTATGCTTTAGTAAAAAAAATCCAAGGGATTGGACTGGGGGAGTTGCTAGTTTCTTATTTCTTCTTATTATTATTTTTATTTTTTTAAAAGGCCCTGCCACGCCCCAGTGATCTTTGATCTTTAACATTTTGTTCAGGTAGATCACCTGTCAAAGGTTGCCTTCCCCTTCTTTAAGTAATCTTCAGTGCAAACCAACTACAATTATTTTTTGTTTTGATTGTTGCCATATGGTTTGAGAATATTTTGTGCCATGTAACCAATTCCTATTACCACCTAAAGAAATTTCTTGGTATTCCATGTGTGTTATATAAAGTCTCGTTACAAAGATTACTTTTTTTGTAGACAGTATAAAATCCCTATTTTAATTTTAGGAAGAATGTGCTCCCTCAAACCACATGATGGTAGTATTACAGCACTTAATATCATTTTTTGTAGTGATACTTAATACTTGTGTGTGAATTTTACACTTTTTCCTTTAATTTTAGAGATGATTTTGTACAAATTGGTAAGGGACCCAAAAATGACAGTTTTGTCATGCGCACAGTCAATGTTGGATACACTATATTAAGTGTGTGGGATGCTGAGAACCCAGGAATCTCTGACTATATTCCCCTGCCTGTCCAGCACAGTATATACCCTAGTCTAAATGAAGAAGTTGTAGTTGGCGATGTAATCTGTTTTACAAGCACAGTTGCCAGTCAAAAAGGTGAGTTATTAAAGTAATCTCAACATTCAAGTATGTGTATACCTACTACTCCTGACCTGATACAGGACTTTGGTGCTTAATTTTTGAACTTCTAGTCCTCTAACCATTCTCATTGTGTTTACATTCTAAAGATATTTTATTTATTCATAATAACAGCAGTAAGTGGCATGTACACTTTCTTGACAGGTTTGGCTGGAACATGGAGTTCTTCCTCCATCGCCACTCTTCAGATTGATCCCAGAACAGGTGCTGCTTTAGCAAGAGATTCCGGATTTGTGACTGTTTATTATGAAATTCCTGGGTTCCTTAAGTCTTATCGTGAGGTAAAAAGTCATACAATTAATCCATAAACTAAAAATTAATGAATATGAGTGTGTATAAATGTGTCCTTACAATAAGTAATGTTGGTTGCATCACCATTAACAATGGGCCTGTTCTACTCATTGGTCTATAAAATGTTTGTAAGAACAGAGTAAAAACTAAACCTGATTACTTAGGCAGGTACAGAGTAAATTAGGCAAGAGTACAAAATAAATGATCATGGTTGTTTTCAATGTCGCATAAGCAACCCTGTAGCTAGCATAACTTGAATAGCTAAAAGACCAAGGAAACCAGCTGCCTAATTCCAGGGCATCTCTCCCTCGCTGGCTTAACCAGTAATGCAGCTTTCTGCTGCTACTCCCTTGCTTAGAGTGAGATTCTGCAACGACATAACACAAATATGCTGTCCCACTGGACTGGGCTTTTTTCTGTGGGGCCGCATATTTGCGTATCCCCCTTTGTTCTGAGAGTCTGCCGCACAGCGCACTCCCAGCACCGAGCCTGGGGTCTCACCGAGAGCCCTGTACTAACAATTGAAACCTGGAACTCCCGATTCTGGGTCACCTGATCTTTGTGGTAGCCTCTGATTGGCTACCACAGTGATCAGTCATTGTGAAGCTCTCTGTGAATGGAGAGAAAAGATACTTTGGTGTAAGTTTACTAAATTGATTAGCTTTCTCTCCGTTCAGTTCTCGGAGGAAAAGTATCTCCTCTGCAGCCTGTTTATGTAGCCTTCGAACTTCTGTTCTCAGAGGGAGAACAGAGGAGAAGTTTTTTTCCTCTGAAAACTGCTTAGATCTGAGTAAAAGGGGGTAGGGCTGCCTGTAATCTCATGAGATTACAGTGCAGCCGAGTTTAACAAGTGAAACAAAAGTTAAAAAGAGCACGCAATTGCATGCACTAGATAACTTATATATATATATATATATATATATATATATATATATATATATATATATATATATATATTTACACCATATTACCAAAAGTATTGGGAAGCCTGCCATTACACGCACATGAACTTTAATGGCATCCTAAGTTTAGTCCGTGGGGTTCAATATTGAGTTGGCCCACCCTTTGCAGCTATAACCGCTTCAACTCTTCTGGGAAGGCTGTCCACAAGGTTTAGGAGTGTGTCTATGGGAATGTTTGGCCTGGCTT
Organism: Aquarana catesbeiana; assembly: GCF_042186555.1. Taxonomy (NCBI): domain Eukaryota; kingdom Metazoa; phylum Chordata; class Amphibia; order Anura; family Ranidae; genus Aquarana; species Aquarana catesbeiana. The sequence goes on along the minus strand of NC_133330.1, from coordinate 85,831,982 downwards.
GCAGTCTCCGCTCCAATTCATCACAAAGGTGTTCTATCGTGTTGAGGTCAGGACTCTGTGCAGGCCAGTCAAGTTCCTCCACCCCAAACTTGTTCATGCCTTTATGGACCTCACTTTGTGCACTGGTCCAAATCATTTGGTGGAGGGGGGATTATGGTGTGGGGTTGTTTTTTAAGTGTTGGGCTTGGCCCCTTAGTTCCAGTGAAGGGAACTCCTTAAGGCATCAGCATACCAAGACATTTTGGACAATTTCATGCTCCCAAGTTTGTGGGGACAGCTTGGGGATGACCCCATCCTGTTCCAACATAACTGTGCACCAGTGCACAAACAAGGTCCATAAAGACATGGATGAGCGAGTTTGGGGTGGAGGAACTTGGCTGGCCTGACCTCAACCCGATAGAAACCCTTTGGGATGAATTGGAGTGGAGACTGCGAGCCAGGCCTTGTCGTCCACATCAGTGCCTTCCCAGAAGAGTTGAAGCTGTTATAGCTGCAAAAGGTGGGCCAACTCCATATTGAACCCTACGGACTAAGATTGGGATGCCAGTAAAGCTCATGTGCAGGCAAAGGCAGGCGTTGCAATACTTTTGGTAATATTGTGTGTGTATGTGTATATATGTATGTGTGTGTATTCATATTCACAAAAGTGAGTACACACCTCACATTTTCATGTGACAACACTGAAGTGATTACACTTTGCTACAATGTAAAGTAGTGAGTATACAGCTTGTATAACAGTGTAAATTTGCTGTCCCCTCAAAATAACTCAACACAGAGCTATTAACGTGTAAACCGCTGGCAACAAAAAAAGAGTACACACCTAAATGAAAATGTCCAAATTGGGCCCAATTAGCCGTATTCCCTCCCCGGTGTCATGTGACTCGTTAGTGTTACAAGGTCTCAGGTGTGAATGGAGAGCAGGTGTGTTAAATTTGGTGTTATCGCTCTCACTCGCTCATACTGGTCACTGGAAGTTCAACATGGTACCTCATGGCAAAGAACATACAGCGGTTTAACAGGACAAGTTCCACTCAGAACAGGCCTTGCCATGGTTGACTAAAGAAGTTGAGTGCATGTGCTCAGCGTCATATCCAGAGGTTGTCTTTGGGAAATGGAAGTTATGCATTTCGCCAGTATTGCTGCAGAGGTTGAAGGGGTTGGGGGGGTCAGCCTGTCAATGCTCAGGCCATATGCCACACACTGCATCAAATTGGTCTGCATGAATGTCGTCCCAGAAGATGCACAAGAAAGCCCGCAAACAGTTTGCTGAAGATAAGCAGACTAAGGACATGGATTGCTGGAACCATGTCCTGTGGTCTGATGTGATGAGACCAAGATAAACTTATTTGGTTCAGATGGTGTCAAGCGTGTGTGGTGGCAACCAGGAGAGGAGTACAAAGACAAGTGTGTCTTGCCTACAGTCAAGCATGGTGGTGGGAGTGTCATGGTCTGGGGCTGCATGAGTGCTTCTGGCACTGGGGAGCTACAGTTCATTGAGGGAACCATGAATGCCAACATGTACTGTGACATACTGAAGCAGAGCATGATCCCCTCCCTTTGGAGACTGGGCCGCAGGGCAGTATGGACTAGCCAAGCATGTGTCCAGACCTGAAATAAAAAAGATGTATCTCTGCGCTGTGGTGGGGCAGCAGCTGACACAGATACATAATACACCAAACTTATAAACAATCTTAAGAAAAAGCGCCAAAAGTAAATGAACAGCGATGAGATGAGAATACTGTGTTTTAAATGGACAGCACAGTGAAATAAAGTCAAAGTGTGTTAAAAGTGAAATATGGATAGACAGAGAGAGATAGATATAGATAGATATATCTATAATATATATAGATGGATAGATATTTATAGATGTCCAATTATGTGGATGAAAATCAACAATAAAAACCAATGTAGTGAAAAATATAGATTTAAATGCACAGTCCCATGATAGGATCAGCAATATAAACTTATAGGTGAAAACTCAGTAGTTTAATGCGAAGGTTACCCCTTGATAACATCCTTTTGGAAGAATAGCTTCGGGGAGCAGACACTAGTGCTGACGTCAGGCCACTGTCCGATACCGGTTCGGCAGTGCAACCATTGTCATATGTTTTTATGCATCATTTTATTTTGGCTTTTAACTTACTATTCCAATAAATACTACACTATGGAGACTTTATCTGGCTCCTGGTGAGTTTTATTTACTACAGTTACATCTGAATGGTGCAAGTTGCTGAACAGCCTTCCCCACAACAGATGGCGGATCTACACTGAGTGCGTGTTTGCTGCTGTAATGGCAGCCATCTTTTCTGGTCAGTGTCCAATTTACAGGGGTGCGGTGGATGATTCTGGATCACCTCTTCATTTTTCAAGTCACCACCAAATTTTTGTGCACATCTTCACACTGAACTATTGTGTGTTCACCTATAAGTTTATATTGCTGATCCTATCATGGGACTGTGCATTTAAATCTATATTTTTCAGTACATTGGTTTTTTTATTGATTTCCATCCACCTGATTTGATGTGTGTATATGAATATATGTATGTGTGTGATTGATATATATTTTATAAAAATTGTTTTTCACTTTTGACACTTTTTTGGACTTTATTTCAGTATGCTGTCCATTTATAACATGATATTCTCATCTCATCACTGTTCATTTACATGTCTCCAGACTTTAACCCTATTGAGCATCTGTGGGGCATCCTCAAACGGAAGGTGGTGGAGCGCAAGGTCTCTAACATCCACCAGCTCCATAATGTCATCATGGAGGAGTGGAAGAGGACTCCAGTGGCAACCTGTGAAGCTCTGGTAAACTCCAGGCCCAAGAGGGTTAAGGCAGTGCTGAAAAATAATGGTGGCCACACAAAATATTGACTCTTTGGGCCCAATTTGGACATTTTCACTTAGGGGTGTACTCACTTTTGTTGCCAGCGGTTTAGACATTAATGGCTGTATGTTGAGTTATTTTGAGGGGACAGCAAATTTACACTGTTATACAAGCTGTACACTCACTATTTCTTTTTTTTTTTTTTTTTTTTTTTTTTTTTAACAGAAAAGTACACTCACTACTTTACATTGTAGCAAAAGTAATTTCTTCAGTGTTGTCACATGAAAAGATATAATAAAATACTTACAAAAATGTGAGGGGTGTACTCACTTTTCTGAGATACTGTATGCGTATATACTGTATATGTATATACATATTTATACCATATACAGTATATATTTAATTTATGTCTAATCCACTGGTGCTGATTATATCGGAAGAAAGAAGTCTTCTTCCTCTAATCGCACCAGCGTCTCTCCCAGATTTTCCTGAGCTGGAAAACCTGGGAAGGAGATATTTCAGAGTAACAGCCAGTGTGAGCTTTAGATCTCACTTTCATAAAATGGCCATTTTAACAGAACAGTCATGTAATGTGATTAGAAGCCGAGAACATGGTCCTCATCTCAGCTCCCTTAACTGGTATACAGGAGAGATCAGCCGTGAGCCTGAGGATCACAACTTTTTTCTGTTTCATAAACCGACACTATTGTATCTGTCTCTACTTGCAAAGAAAAAAAAAGTGTTTTGTAAAAAAAAAAAAAAAAGGAAGAAATAACTAGATCAAGGTTTGATCTAGGTCAGTGTTTGGGTTTAAGTGAGAGTCAAAGGTCAGGGTCAGTATATTTTGGGCAGCATTTTTCTTTCTTTTTAATTAATATCAGTGCGTATTAGGTGGGACAAAAAAAAAAACAGCAAAATGCGCACTTTTGTTTCTGGGCTGTACTATGGGTACAAATAACATATGCACATGTGGTATCTCTGCAATCGTCAGGAGCAGGAGAATTTTTTTGGGGTTGTTTTTTGGTGGTAGGTTATGGTAGTTGCAAGAAATGTACAGCTAATTTTATTTTAAAATTTTGGACCAGTTTTCCTTTGATAACAAAAAAATCAGGAGATATCCATAACCATTTACTACCAAATGAAAGCCCAATTTGTCATGAAAAAAAAATAAAACCAGTATAATCCACCTGGATGTACAAAGTAGTTGTGGTGATATGTACGGTTTCTTTATCGTACATCATGGGACACAGAGCCTTAAGTAATTAATGGGTTATAGGCCACCTTCAGGTGTTGACACTGGTTATACCCAATCAAGGAAGTTCACTCCCTATATAACCCCTCCTCCTTCCAGGAGCACATGAGTTTTTTTCGCCAGTGTCTAAGGTGTTGGTCACGAGTGAAGATGTGCTCTGAGGAGCTCCACTGGAGGGATCCATGCTGGATTTAAATAGCCTCCATAAAAGTGCCATTAAGGCCTAAAAGGATGGTACCTGGGGCCTCTTATCCGAAGCACGAGGTTTTGCCTGTAACGCCTCTTTGTAGGCCTGGACCCCAGGAACCCAGGGCTTAGGTCTTGTTGGACCCAAAAACGCTGCGCCCCAAGCGCGGGAACATTTTAAACGTAAAAAGGGGCAGAATGTTTTCTTGGAGGGGGCGGGGCCTAAGCGCGGTGCCGTGAACACAAGAGCTGTGGGACGTGAGGGTTGCAAACTGCCATTCCTGATACAGGAACGACACCTTTTTCCCAGCTCTAGGCTGAATTTTATAGCGGCTTTAAATGTCATGGATATTTTCAGCGAATTAAGTGCAATTTGTATAGTGCCTCTGTTTTTGTACTTAGGACTAAGCCTACCAAAAAAGACACCACAAAAACCAAAAAAGAAAAGGTTTCACCCCCAGGTGCTAGGATCCCGAGTCGCATTTCCATGCTGTCATCCTTGCCTGAATTACCAGTTATGGCAAGCCAGGGTGTGTCATTGGAACAAATTGATGGTGCAACTGCTTCTCACATCTCGGCCTCTGTATACGTGACTGAAGATGTCCTTTCCTCCTCCCTGCAGGGTCTGGAAGAAAGATTAGCGGCTTTGATCACACCCTCCATTCAGATGGCTAGGAAGCGTGCTAGATCCCCCTCCCCCACTTCAGAACCTTTGCAAGGGGAACAGTGGGCACAGGATGAGGTGTTACCCTCAGTCAATCAGGAGGAAAAACAAACGATGATTCCTCTGCAGAGGAAACAACGGTAGATGGGCCTTTTTCAGCCTCTCAAATCTGAGAAATTGCTGATATAATCTCTTACGGAGATGGTTCGTTCTACTTTCATGCTACCCCTAACGGAGTCTCCTGAAAGTTCGGTTTCTTCCTTGGGTTCCTTAAAACCCTCTCAACCTATGCATGAGTTTCCTGCATATGCATTACTAGAACAGCTTATTTTCGCTGAATGGGATCACCCGGATAAGCATTTTCTCCCTACTAAGAAAATTCTCTAGCAATTCTCTATCCCCTGGAGGAGAAATTCTCCAAAAGATGGAAAATACCAGCAGTTGACGCTGCGATTTCCAATGTGAATAACGGCCTAATTTGTCCAGTAAACAATGCACAGATGCAACAGCTAAGAAATGGAATCCCTGTTAAGATCTACTTTTTCCATGGCAGGTGCCATTACTCAGTCTGCAGTCGCTGTAATAAACGTCTGTCAATCCCTGAAGGACAAAATAGAGATGGGTCATCTCCACGGTAACGCTGGGGTACAAGCTGGAATTTCGAGACTTTCCACCGTCTCGCTTCCTGAGGTTAAGCGTTCCCAAAGATCCAGAGAAAAGACAATCTCTATTTCAGGCACTAGGCCGATTAATATCTCAAGGGGTGATCATACAGATCCCCACAAAAGAGCAAGGTTTGGGGTTTTATTCAAACTTTTTTATGGTACCGAAACCAAATGGAGATCTCAGACCCATTCTAGATCTAAGAAATCGAAATCAGTTCCTGAAGATCCGCTCCTTTCGCATGGAGACAATCAAGTCAGTTTCTATCCTTCTAGGAGGAGAACGTCTGGCATTAATCAACATCAGGGATGCATATCTGCATGTCCCTATATTTCCCGCTCATCAAAAGTTTTTGTGGTTCGAGTTAGAACAGCAGCATTTCCAGTTTGTAGCGCTGCCCTTCGGGCTAGCCACAGCACCCCGGGTGTTCACCAAAGTGCTGGCCCCACCTCTAGCCAGGTTAAGGGCACAGGGCATAACAGTCATAGCATACCCAGACGATCTGTTACTAATAAATCAGTCGGTGGCTCATTTGGAGCAAAGCGTACGCTCTACAACCAACTATCTGAAGACTTGAGTTGGATTATCAACCTAGAGAAATCTTCCTTAATACAGCTAAAAAAGCTGGAGTACTTGGGTCTGATCATAGACACAGCCCAGAAAAGGGTGTTCTTGCCTCAGGCAAAGATCAACTCCATAAGAGTTGGTGCGGATGGTCAGGTCAAATGGCGATCTATCCATTCGCCTTTGCATGAGGTTGCCAGGAACCATGGTGGCTTGATTCGAAGCAGTTCCCTATGCACAGTTTCATTTAAGACTGTTGCAAAACAGTATCCTGTCTGCTTGGAACAAAACAATTCAAGCTTTAGACTTGCCAATGCCGCTGTCCCCAAGAGTGTCCCAAAGCTTTACTTGGTTATTAACCGAGAATCTGCTGAAAGGAAAATCCTTCAGACCAGTCACCTGTAAAGTGGTAATGACGGATGCCAGCCTTTCAGGCTGGGGAGCAGTACTAGAAAAGACAACTTGCTACTCATTCTTTAGTCCAGGGTTTTATACAAGGGGTGACGTGGCTTATTCCGCCCGTCAAACCTCCCTTAAACCCTTGGGACTTGAACTTCGTTTTGTTACAAAAAACAGCTATTTGAACCAATACAACATATTCCCCTAGTCCTTCTGACAAGGAAGTTGGTATTTTTGGTTGCTATATCCTCAGCAAGGAGGGTTTCGAATTTCTGCTCTTTCTTGTAAAGAGCCATATTTTGTTGTCATGGGGACAGAGTGGTGTTACGCCCTCGTCCAGACTTTTTTTTTTTATCAAAAGTGGTTTCAGGTTTCACCTGAACTAAGATATTGTCCATCGTTTTTTCCAAAACCATGTTCCAGGGAAGAAGAGTCACTACAATGTCTTAATGTGGCGAGAGCAGTGAAAATCTATTTTAAGGCAACTGCCTTAAAATAGTGTCTTATTCATTCTGCCAGAGGGTCATAAAGGACAGGCAGTGTCGAAATCCACTGTCGTTAAGAGGATTGGGCAAGTGATAATTCAAACTTATGATTTAAGGGGTAGGATTCCCCCTTTTCAAGTTAAGGCGCACTCTAGCAGGGCGGTTAGTGCTTCTTGGGCAGTGTGTCACCAGGCCTCCATGGCCCAGATCTGTAAGGCCGCAACTTGGTCTTCGGTGCATACATTCACAAAATTTTATCAGGTGGATGTAAGGAGGTATGAGGATATCGCCTTTGGGCGCAGTATAAGTCCTCCAGTCTGGGGGTACCCTGCGGGTTGTCTCTCCCTCCCCTCAAGTAGAATTGCTATGGGATGTCCCCTTAAGTAATTACTTAAGGCTCTGTGTCCCATGATGTACAATAAAGAAAATAGGATTTTTATTACAGCTTACCTGTAAAATCCTTTTCTTGGAGTACATCATGGGACACAGAGGTCCTGTCCCTCTTTTGGGATTAAGTATATTGCTTTGCTACAAAAACTGATGTGCTCCTGGAAGGAGGAGGGGTTATATAGGGAGGGAACTTCCTTGATTTGGTATAACTAGTGTCAACACCTGAAGGTGGCCTATAACCCATTAAGTAATTACTTAAAGCTCTGTGTCCCATGATGTACTCCAAGAAAAGGATTTTACAGGTAAGCTGTAATAAAAATCCTATTTTTACTAACATATGTAAAAGTTGCAAAATTGTGCTTGGGCATTAAAATGATTGTAAATGATCACCTTGTAAAACAACCCATTCGGTTTAAAATAGAAATTAAAGGCAAAACATTTTTTGTACAGATTTTAAGATAACATTTTTTATATAAGCTCATTCACTCTGTTCTCAGCTGGGGAAAGGAGACGCAGCAGTACACTGACCTTCCCAGTGAATGGCTGTGCAGCGGGGGCATGTTAGGACAAGTCTGATTATTGGAGGAGAGTACACTGTGTTTCCAGCATCGCTAGAGAAATCACCACGTTGTGCTGTCCTGCTTATTGTGGTCAGTTTTTAATAGGAAAGCAAGGGGACTAGGAGGAACATCAGGGATTTCATATAAAGGATGCAATATAAAGAGAACAGAATACTTTTTCATACAAATACATGGTACAGCAGGCACATATCAGGAATATGAAGTGCTGGGTTAACAAACACTTTAGGATTTGTTTTACCCTTAGGCGTGACGAGTTTAATCTAACAATTGCATTATATAGGTTTGTGTTATAAATGCATACATACGTCTTATGTAGAATGCTTATCACTTTTGACTTGGCACCGTTGCTATGGCAATGGCCAAAGTCGGACATAGCGGGGCATGGCTAGGATGTCACACGTCATAATCTCAGCCTTACCGTGCCCATAATCTCAGCCTTACCGTGCCCATAATCTCAGCCTCACCGTGCCCATAATCGCAGCCTCACCGTGCCCATAATCGCAGCCTCACTGTAGTCAGTGCCTGTGCCTGGATTACACAGTCTGCAGGCATCTCCTGCTGTGTGTCTCGGAGCTGAGTGTGAAAACTTTGGCCGCGCTGAGAGAAAAGTCCCGCCCTCCTCCTAGATCAGCTCATGTAATAGACAGAACACTGCGTCTATCACACGAGCTGATCTAGGAGGAGGGCGGGACTTTTCTCACAACGTGGCCAAAGTTTTCACACACACACCTCAGACACATGGCGGGAGATGCCCGCAGACTGTGTATGACATATAGTGGAGGAGGAGGGAGCGAATCGCTGTGCTGCAGCCACAGCGCGGCCCCAGGGCAGGCAGCCTACCGATCAAAAAAATTTTGATTGATGAAAAAAATTAACGATTAATAGAGGAATTAATCGTTAATTTCCGCAGCCCTAGTATTTATGTATTTTTTAGCACCAAACGCAAGTCAGAAAATTCCCATAACTTCATTGGTGTAATCTGAATAACTGTTCCAAAGCTTGCTTTGTGCTGCGATTCTTTGGCCATGGCAGGTACAGGCATGCTTTTGCATTTTAGACGAAGCAGGCGTTTGAGCGCATGCATTTGAGCAGCCCTGCCATTAAAATGCAGCATTGGTTAACAAGCATATAAGTCAAGTTGAACAAGGTAATCTCGCTTTATTTATGTTATCTTTTTGACCTTTCTGACGTGTTCTCACACCCAGCCGTTGTAATGATAATGTTGCACCCCAGTGACTGAGAATAGGAGAACAGGTTATGGCTTCTGGAATCAATATCTAAAAATATTGTCTGTATACGATTAAATCTTATTTCTTGTCTATTTCAGATGTTAATACGTTCTCCTCTGAGAACGCATGTGGTAAATGCAAATGGAGAGAAAATCAGTTTGCAGGCTGGAAATATACCTAAATTGCTTGTTGAAATTGGAGAAAATAACAACAATTTGAAAGGTAAATATAGCAAATCTTTCTGGTGTAATTTTCCTGCTGAACTGGCCTTTTATAGCAGGCAGCACTAACAGCATAGCAAAATTGCATTTGTCCATCAGAACTCCTTACTTTTTTTAAGTTCAACTTTTATGATATGTACAAAAAAAATAAATTGACATATTTTTGCAGGAAAAAATGTGCTTTTATTTTTCACAGGAGCCTGCAGAGCATTGCACCCACAATCAGTGGATCATGGGTGCAATTTTAGGATCCTGCATACTCTTCCTAAATATATGTGCCATACCTCTGTACAGGCTGTCTGTTTCAGAGTTGCAGGGAGTGTGAGTGGACTAATGGACTGATCAGCATGCTCTTAGTCTGTTGACAGTACGGGGAAAATTTACTAAAACTGTTGCACTCAGAATCTGTGCATTGTAGCCAATTAGATTCTAACTTCAGCTTGTTCAATTAAGCTTTGACAATAAAACCTGGAAGCTGATTGGTTTCTATGCAGAGCTGCACCAGATTTTGCACCCTCCAGTTTTAGTGTGCTTTCACACTGCGGCGTCGGCCTTTACCTTCGTTTTTGCTGAGGTTTTTGGCCGCTAGCAGGGCGCTTTTAACCCCCCACTAGCGGCCTGAAAAGGGTTAAATCCACCCGCGAAGCGCCGCTGCAGCGGCGCTTTGCCAGCGGTTCAGTGGCACTGGCCATTCATCTCAATGGGTAGGAGCAGTGTATACACCGCTCCTAAGATGCTGCTTGCAGGAGTTTTTTTCTTAACGTCCTGCCAGCGCATCGCCTCAGTGTGAAAGCCCGAAACTGCAGGGGAGCCCTTTTACAGGCGCTATTTTTAGCCCAAAAGCGCCTGAAAAACACCTCAGTGTGAAAGGGGTCTTAGTAAAATGACCCCCCCTACAAGTCTGTCTTCCGCGGTGATAGACGGGACATTCGTTTATTATGTTTGAGCAGGTTGCATCCTAAATATAGGTGTAACATGTTCAAAAGGTGAATATTGTAATATTTTTTTTTTCCCTTGGGTTTTCATTGGGAATAAATTATAGGAAAAAAATGCCTTTCCTTTAATTGTGGAGGGTGTAGGTGTGGCGCTGTTCCACTTGGAGAAACTTGTATGAATGTCTGTGTGTGTGTGTGTGTGTGTGTGTATATATATATATATATATATGTGTATGTGTGTGTATATATATATATATATATATAATTATGCATAATAAAGTGCTAGAGAAAAATATCCCAATAAACCAATGTGTTATATGTAGCATTTTTAGCCTATGATTAAAGTGACTTGTGCTGGTGTGTTACACCCTCTGCAGAGTACAACACTAAAGGGTATAGGTGCCTTCAGGGTTAATAGTGATATGTGCTGATGAAGTGTATAATGGTTATGGCCTCTAAGTGTTCCTACTCCTGCTATCGGTTCTGCAGGTGTTGAATGTGAAGGGGTTCGACCCCCTGTTACTTTATGTAACAGATGCTAGTAGTGTTATTAACATACCATATAAGAAACAATGAAAGAGGAAAAATATACATCTCATCCAAAAAAATAAATGAATAAATATTAACAGTATTGTTCACATAAAGTGCAGTAAGAAAAGCAAACAAAGTGACTTGTGCACTTTAAAAGAAGTGTCCAGTGCTTTGCAGAAATGCTTTTTCTTATCTTCTTAATTGCGTTTTGAAAGACCGTTGCGCAAATACCTTGTGACATAAAATATTGCAATGACCGCCATGTTATTCTCTACGGTCTTTGCTTTAAAAAAATATATAATGTTTGGGGGATTTAAGTAATTTTCTAGCAAAAAATACAAATTTTAACTTTGTAAGCAACAGGTGTCAAACAATTGCTTGGCCTTGAAGTAATTAAGATTAGGTTGGGTTTACCAGGGCACAAATTAGCATGACTGCAGCAATTTTTTTTTTACAGGTTTACTCTCACTAAAAGTTCAAAAGAAATTGCCTGCAATCAGCCAGCAATAGATCACTATAGCTGTGATTTACTGCTATAGGGAAACGCTGGACAGAGCTGCAGTATCTCTATCCAAGCCTCTGTACTGACAGGAAGGTCAGTGAAGTCACTTGTTACACTTCTACACGCTCCAAACACTCTGTAAATGCTAGGAAGCTCCTATGGAGCCAACTTCAGAAGCTCAGGAACTGATTTTTTTCAGCTCCCGGGCTCAGTGCTGGCTGCCAGCTATCACTGATAGCCGCTAATTTCAGCTTGAATCCCCATCATAACTGCAGGAGCCGCTAATTCCCTGTGCTATTTGAAACTGCGTTGGGATGAATAGCTACCCTCCCAGTACCGTTTAAAATGGTACTGGACACTCAAGTGGTTAAGGCAACTTTTATTATGACAAATACCTCAGCAGTATGTTTGCTTTATCACTAACTTTCACATGCTATTATACATAATAGTGATTCCTGCATTATATCTTTTGTCTTTATTGCTTTCATGTTAAAGAGAACTTATTAAAAAACACCCATTATAAGTTTATATAAATCAATAGGCCACTAGTCAAGACTACCACATTGCATGTTTGTAAATAAAAAGACTTCTTTCTTGCCATAAAAAAAACCTTTTTACGCTGAGCTCCCTCTTATCACAGTGTTTACTGCCATTAGGTGTGTTGCGGGTGTTTCATATCACCAGTTACAGCAGAGAGCATTTAATCAGACAGTCCATATCGGTATGATAAGTTCTGCAAGAACAAACCCCACTTATATAATGCTTAAAATGGATTCCCTCAGTGGTATACTGTATTAAGGTACATGTTACACATAAATACAAGGTTTTGAAACAATAACACACTATAAGTTAAGTTGCAGATTGATAATAACGGGAGCCATTGGCTGCTGTCAATCAAATCCTATGACGTGGGTTGGGGCATAGCCCCACTGTCTGTGTCTATGGATGCCGTTTATTGCAAAACAATTGCAAAGAGCAGGTAAGAATAACATGTTATTTAAAATTTAAAAAATAAAGGTTTAAAATCACTTTGTGGCCCCTTTCACACGGGGCAGATTCCATTACGATCAACATGGGATTTGTGAGATGATCCCTTGCTGACTGGAGCAGAGCAGGTGGGTGACACATCCGTGTTCACTCAGTTTCTGCAGAGCAGACATGAACAGAGCCTGCTCTATGGGTGACTGGGAGTAAACTGACTTTGTTGTCTGTTTACACCTGGCTACTTCCGATCTGCTCCACCTAAACAGAAGAGGATGGATTGCGTTTCCATTATATTTCAGCAGAGCCGATTTGGACCCAGAGGTAGGTGGGTGTTACATAGTTAAACACAAGTCCATCTAGTTCATTCAATTGGAAAACAAAAACATACAATCCTATACCCACAGTTGACCCAGAGGAAGGCGAAAAACCCCAGCAAAGCATGATCCAATTTGCTATAGCAGGGGAAAAAATTCCTTCCTGATCCCCGAGAGGCAATCTGATTTACCTATGATCAACTTTACCTAATAAATGTTAGTATCCAGTTATATTATGTACATTTAGGAAAGAATCCAGGCCTTTTTTTAACCATCTCGATACAGTGCACTTTCACCCCCTTCCTGCCCAAGCCATTTTTCAACTTTCAGCCCTGTCACACTTTGAATGACAATTGCGCGGTCATGCAACACTGTACCCAAATGACATTTTTATTATTTTTTTCTCCACAAATAGAGCTTTCTTTTAGTGGTATTTGATCACCTCTGCGGATTTTATTTTTTGCACTATAAACAAGAGTGACAAGTTTGAAAAAAAACACAATATTTTTTAATTTTTGCTATAATAAATATCCAATTTATTTTTTTTTAAACAAATATTTTCCTCAGTTTAGGCCGATACGTATTCTTCTACATATTTTTGGTAAAAAAAATCGAAATAAGCGTATATTTATTGGTTTGCGCAAAAGTTATAGCGTCTACCAAATAGGGGATAGATTTATAGCATTTTTTTTTTTTTTTTTTTACTAGTAATGGCGGTGATCTGCTACTGATATTGTGGCGGACATATCCGAAACTTTTGACACATTTTTGGGACCATTCACTTTTATACAGCGATCCATGCTATAAAAATACTGTATAAATGTGACCGACAGGGAAGGGGTTAACACTAGGGGGTGATCGAGGGGTTAATTGTGTTCCTAGGGAGTGTTTCTAACTGAAGGGGGGGTGGACTCACAAGGGGAGGAGACCGATCGGTGTTGCTCTATACTGAGAACACACATCGGTCTCCTCTCCTCTGACAGGACGTGGATCTGTGTGTTTACACTCACAGATCCACGGTCCTGCTGTATTACCGGGCAATCGCGGGTGCCCGGCGGACATTGCGGCCGCCGGGCATGCGCATCGCGTGCCCAGTGACACGGCGGGCGCACGCGATTGGCGGCTCGCTCGCGTGCCCCCTGGTGGGACGGGAAGGCGAGGGCGTCATATGACGCCCTCCCAGAATGAGAGCCGCACCGCCTGGCCGTCATATGACGGGCGACAAGCGGTTATAAAGCATTCTACTGAGCTGGCCAGAACCACCTCTGGAGGGAGTCTATTACACATTTCACAGCTCTTCCTGTGAAGAAACCTTTCCTTATTTGGAGATTAAATCTCTTTTCCTCTAGACTTAGAGTGCCCCCTTGTCCTCTGTGATGACCTTAAAGCAGTGGTTCTCAACTCCTGTCCTCTGGATCCACTAACAGGACAGGTTTGTAAGATAACTGAAATACATCACAGGCGATATCATTTGCTGCTCAGTGATTGCAGTATTCTAGTCTGCATCTCCCCAAGGTAATACTTAAAATCTGGCCTGTTAGTAGGACCTGAGGACAGGAGTTGAGAGCCACTGCCTTAAAGTGAATAACTCAACACTAAGTTCACTATATGGTCCCCTTATATGTTTGTACATTTTGATCATACCCCCCCCCCCCCCCCCTTAACCCCCTTTTCTCAGGAGAGAATAAATGCAGTTCCTGTAATCTTTCCTCATAGATGAGCTCCTCCATGCCTCTTATCAGTTTGCCCCTTTTCTGCACTTTCTCCAGTTCCCCAATATCCTTTTTGTGAACTGGTGCCCAATACTGAACTGCATATTACAGATGAGGTTTTACTAATGATTTGTACAGGGGCAAAATGATCTCTCTGGAGTCCATACCTCTCCTAATACGAAATGACTTTTGACTGGAAACAACAGCTTGGCATTGTATGCTATAATTAAGCTCATGATCTACCAAAACCCTCAGATCCTTCTCCAGTATGGATTCCCCCAGTTGTTCCCCCCCCACCCCCCCCGTTATGTATGATTAATGCATATTCTTAGCCCCCAAGTGCATAACTTTACATTTATCAACCTTAAACCTCAATTACCACATAGTTGCCCAATAAAACAGTGCATTGAGGTCGGCTTCTAAGTTGGCGACATCATGTAAGGACATTAATCCACTGCAAAGCTTGGTGTCATCTGAAAACACTGAAATGGTAGTTTTATCCCCAGACCCTGTATCATTTATAAAGATATTAAAAGTAAGGGTCCCAACACTAAACCTTGGAGTACACCATTAATAACCTTAGACCATTCAGAGTAAGAATCATTAACCACTACTCTCTGGATTCTGTCTTTTAGCCAGTTTTCCATCAATTTACAAACTGATCTTTCTAAGCCTGTAGACTTTACCTTACACATTAGCAGTTTACACCCGCCTGTCCATAGGAATGAATCTATCCTTGCAGGTTTTCTTTAGGTTTCCATAGACCAGGCATGTCCAAAGTCTGGCCCGTGGTCCCGTTTCATATGGCCCCACTGGTAATTTGTATATATATAACTTTTGTGGCCCCCAACAAATCCCAGCGCGCCGCGTCGCAATTAGTTGGGGGCATAAAAGATATATACTGTATTTATTGTTCCTCGGAGGGGAAAGTGATGGGGCGAGGCGAGTGCCATCAGATTACATACAGGAGAATCTCCTGTTTACTCAACGGCCTCTAATAGGAAGTCCCGTCTCCTGGGCTGGCATTGGACGTTAGTTCTGTCTATCATAGGAGGCGGGAATTTGTATTAAAGAGGTCGCCGAGTAAAAGGGAGATTCTCCTGTATGTAATCTGTTGGCGCTTGTCCCGTCCCCCCGAGGCTGCATGGATCAGGCTTTAGTGATGGCAATGGTGAGGCTGCAGGTGGGCACTGATTAGGCTGCATTGATGGGCACTGACCCTTATTTTGCTTCACAGTTCTTTATTTAAATTTTTTTTTTTTTCCTGAAGACTTCCTTCTTAAGGTGAAGGTGCGTGTTATATGCCGATAAATACAGTATATCCAAATAACACGCCCAAGCTCATCCTTAGACTCTTCACCACACACAGCCACAAAGGCAAGAGAATTCTTTTTGGGCAGTGTATTCATTAAATTGCATTTAATTTTAATGGTTCAAAGAATGCCAGGCAAAATGGTCAGCCCTCACGCATGTTCACTTCATCAAATCTGGCCCTCTTTGAAAAAAGTTTGGACACCCCTGCCATAGACATTAAAGGTTATTTGCCCAGTCCAACTATTTATGGGTGAATCAAAGAATGTGCTCCATATATCTGAAGGTCTTACCTGAATAAATTAGTAACCTGGAGCTGGGTTGGACTTTGTTTCCTACCTTTCACAGCTGCTTATCCCTAGTAAGATTTACCATCGTACACGGAGAGCATTCATCTCGTGGTACGAGTCCATTTAGTGTTCACCTTCTTTCCTTTTCGGTGGCTTGGATTTTGACCTTCCTTCAACGAGGTGTTGAGCAGAAGTTGGCCTTTAGTTACCATCAAGGGCCAGGTGTCTCCCCTGGTGGTCTTCTTTCAGCGACCCTTGGCCACACATTCTTTAGTGCATACTTTCTTTCAAGGGGTTCCACCCTTGACTCCGCCAGTGCAGTCACCTGTACCGCCGCGGGATTTGAAGTTTTGCTTTCAGTTCTCCAGAAACCTCCCTTTGGAAATATTCGGGAGATTCCCCTGCTTACGCTATCATACAAGGTGGCATTTACCTCTGCTCACAGGGTATCGGAACTGGCAGCATCTTGTCGTACCCCTAATTGATGGTCCACAAAAATGAGATTTTTTTTTTGTCCATGCCCGTCGTTCCTACCTAAGGTTGTCTCTGACTTCCATTTGAATGAAGACATTGTGTTTCCTTCCTTGTGTCCCAGGCCCGCTCGTTCCAAGGAATTTGCGTTGCATGCCCTGGATGTGGTTCGAGAGGTTCGTGTGTATCTGGCAGCCATGGAGTCTTTTTGGAGGATCAGACTCACTGTGATCACGGTCGGACCAAGAAAAGGACTGTCTGCTTTTCCTGCAACCTTTTCCAGATGGATCAGACAGACCGTGACTCAGACTTATTCTTTTAAGGGTCTGGTTCCTCCTTTCCCTGTAACGGCGAACTCTACTTGGGCGCTTAATGCTTCTTGGGCCTTCCGTCATCAGGCATCAGTAGCGCAGGTTTGCAAGGCAGTGACTTGGTTGTCGGTGCACACTTTCACTAAATTCTACAAAGGTGGATGTTTTGGCATCTGCGGATGCTTCTTATGGCTGCAAGGTTTTGCAGGCTGCTGTCTAGAGGATCTGTTCCCTCTTTGGGGGTGTATTGTTCAGGTTAAGCTCCTGTTGTTTTTTGTTGTGCTCCTGTTACCTTGTTGGCTTCTTGTGTTTAGACTTGAATCTTTGTTCCACCTGTCATGTTTTGGCACTGCTTGGGGAT
The DNA here is from genome assembly GCF_042186555.1 of Aquarana catesbeiana. NCBI lineage: Eukaryota > Metazoa > Chordata > Amphibia > Anura > Ranidae > Aquarana > Aquarana catesbeiana. Next base: position 85,814,796 of record NC_133330.1, on the reverse strand, counting down.
GTTCTGAATATGGAGAGCTGTGTCCCTCCATGAACGAAAGCGAAAATTGGATTGTTGAACTTGCCATAAAATCCATTTCAGTTCATTGATGGATCGGACACAGCACCCCCCCCCCATGGAGTTTTGATACTTCTGATACTGCTTGTTACTAAACTGAAGGCTATAGCAGAGAGGGGGCCACGCTTGGGGTTACATTGTAGTATCCCTGTAGTGTTACTTGTCCCTACGATCCCCTGATGTCAACCCGTTGTGTCCTCTGGCCGATGCCGACATCTGGGTTGCCTTCCCTGTGAGCTCCGCTACGCGGGGGGGGGTTTAACCGGGCGGCAAATTCAAAAAAGTTAAAAACATGACATACTCACAATACATTGTATTCTGTTAGGATTACAAAAAAGGGTACTCGAAAAGTAACCAAAGGTCGGACTTTAAAGGCACAGAAACAATGGAGAAGTAGAAAAAAATAACTATTTATTGAAAAAAATACATAATATAATCACAGTGTTCGAATGTTAAAAATCATGTAAAATGTTAAGTTTGTACAGTGAGCCCTGGTGCGTCTACACGTTTCACCGTTGGGCTTCTTCAGGACACGATCAAGGTTCAGAAAGATGGGAGAACAAGTCTCACTGTCTAGTGAAATCTTTCGCAATTTTTGTACGTGAGGCTTGGTCTATTAACAAAACATATCCGATTTATGGAGTATTTTCAAAAGGTTGCGAAAAGACACCCGGCATGTAGCTAATTCTATTAAAGTTAGAATGTTGCTCAAACAGGGGCATATGAACATCTTATAAAGGTAAAGACTATATTCAGGGATCCGGAGTCAAATAGAGGAAAATGTAACTGGAACTCATAAATGCTAATGGGGTATTGTATATCCCATCTGCATAAAATGCCCGTAAAGGGATAGTATATGCACTAAAATGACGAAGAATTGCCCCTGGGAGACAGCCTGCCACTGTATACCTTTTGAAAATAGTCCATAAATTGGATATGTTTGGTGAAAACTTTTCCGATTTTTGTACGTGAGGCTTGGTCTATTAACAACCTTGATCGCTCCTGAAGAAGCCTAACGGTGAAACGCGTAGACACACAAGGGCTCACTGTACAAACTGTTATCATTTTACACGATTTTTAACATTCGTGAACACTGATTATATTATGTATTTTTTTTTCAATAAATATTATTTTTTCTACTTCCATTGTTTCTATGCCTTAAAAGTCCGACCTTTGGTTACTCTTCGAGTACCCTTTTTTCCTCTCTAATTTACAGATGTGGCAATGTGAGTGCTCCCCTTTTTTCATATTTCTATTAGGATTACATTACTATAGCAAACCATTTCACCTCAGCTTTGTCCAGTGTCCTGTCTGCACTCTTACCATTTTTTTCTGCCTGAAAACTTGAGAACGTTCATGGCATCTAAAAAGCATCCCTTTAGGTCTAAAGTGGTTTTAGACCAGCTAGAAAACAGCAATAGTGAATTAGAATCACTTGCTGAATTGAGCGATGGTGATTCATGGGGAAATTGGTCATCATACACTGAAAGTGACGATTCTGCGACTGAGCTCAGTGTTGTGCGAACTTGGTGCTGTATTGACTATGGTACGGATCAGGCAGCGCCCCCAAAATTCCCATTTACTGGAGCATCTGGTATGAAAGTAAATGTTGAACACGACAACCCCTTGGCATACTTACAATTATTTCTGACCGATGAGGTTATTGAAAAAATAGTTACTGAGACAAACCGGTACGAAGAGCAACAATTAGCTACTCTGCATCTGAAGTTTCTAAGAAGCAGAAAGTGGGAACCAGTGACCAAAGATGACATTTGGAAATTTCTCGGGCCTAATAATATTTCAGGGAGTGGTGGGCAAACCCCTGCAGAAGTAGTATTGGACAACTAATAAATTACTTGCCACTTCATTCTTTGGCATGGTCATGTCGGAGTATAGATTTTCCCTGATCGTGAAATTTTTTTTTATTTTGAAAACAAAGAATTTGATGAAACTACTCGGATAAGTGCCCTGATTATCTGTGCAGCTCCAACTGTGCCCATCAGTGATGCAATTCAGTGCCTATTGGTGCTGCATATTGGTGCCTCCTCATCAGTGCATCCTCATTAGCGCACATCAGTGAAGGAGAAAAATTACTTATTTATAAAATTTTCTGACAAACTAACAACTTTTTTTTTTTTCAAAAATATTAAAAAACCAGCGGTGATTAAATACCACCAAAAGAAAGCTCTATTTGTGTGAAAAAAAATGATAAAAATGTAATTTGGGTACAGCGTTGAGACCACGCAATTGTCATTCAAGGTGTGACAGCGCTGAAAATTGGCCTGGGCAGTAACAGGGTAAAAGTGCCCTATATTGAAGCTGTTAATGTCAAATTTTAAATAATTCAAGATAGGACAGCTTAGAATGTGGATGGAAAAAAAAATATTCCCAAATTACCAGGATCTCACAGTGAACGGGTTTTGAAATTTTATAAAAAAAAAAAAAAAAAAAGTTAAAAGTTTCTTCTTGCATTTAATAGTTTTTTTGGTTTGTTTTATTTAAATCCAAGAATTGTGCAGTGTTAATGCTGCACAGGAGTGTGGTGTGTTTTTCAGCAGACTAAAATGTGCTGCTCATTCTTCTTGTTGGATAGAATTATCATGTTGGTTTTTTTTTTTCCCAATGTTTTATATTCCATATATATAAGCATCTTCAAGGAATCTGTGATTTCCATATACCTTCAGTTTTCTTTTCAGAACATGAACATTTTTAGGAAAGGATAAATTGAGTCATTTTGACATTGTTTTCTTAGCAGAAGCAGAATTTGGTATAAGTGGAATTGGAATATATTCTCCCAAGGACATAGTATAAATGAGTCTGCTGTTCGTGATGACATCAATTGTATTTTTGTTTTTTTATTCAGTAAAGCCCATTGGATGGTGATTTTTCTTTTCTATTGTAAACTCTGCCAAGACATAATACTTTTCTAATTTCATCTTCTATAATATCGACCAAAAGAAAGTAAAAATAATAGATGTGAACGCAGGATACTGCGTAGAATAGCAAAAACTTGACAACTTATGTCTTTAAAGTTAAATTCCAGTTTTGATGAAAACCCACGCTGAACTGGTATATTTACTGTAAGTTGCAAGGAGGTAATTGGAGTTCTGAACTCCGGGCAATTCCTACGGAGATTTACATAGTTCTGCCACACAATTCATGTCTGATAGGCAGAAAATCTGCTCTTTTCCCCTGCTATAGTTAAAGAAGTGTTCACCCCCCCCAAAAAAAAAAAACTGTAAAAGTCAGCAGCCACACATACTGTAGCTGCTGACTTTTACTATTTGGGATTGTCCAGGCGTTGATTCTTGAATTGGCTCTCGGTTGCTGCTGCTGCCACCTTGGCTAAGGGAAACCAGCATTGAAGCCTTGTGGCTTCACAGCTGGCTTCTTACTGCGCATGCGTGAATTGGACTGCGCTTTCTCAATGGGCTGGCTGCAGGGGGGGGGGAGGGGGTTGGAGAGGACTTCTGGCTCACTTTGCTGTGGGTTAGATGCAAACAAAAACTGTAGGCCTTCCCAAAACTACACCACCTGCTACCAGCTGGCCACAGCTTTTTGACAGTCCTATGAGGATAGATTTTTTTTCTGCAGCTTTGCTATGTTAAAGACTAACTTAATAACTTTATTGTACAGAACACAGAATTTAAGTCATAGACCATTGGTTATATGCCACTACCTTAGGGTGATTGGACACTGGCAAAAGCTTTTCTAGGTCCGTTCTCTAGTGTGCCCATAAAACCCCTCCCACTCCATGAGGCTACAGTGTTTTTGCTAGTGTCCTTGCAACTATCTACACCAGAGTTCATTACCTCCTTTGACTGACACTTCTATCAAGATCTGACTGCTTATTGAGTTCTTGGCTCATTTGGTCAGTGATTTTTTGTTTTGTTTTTTTTAACACACCTTGAACTGTACCCAGATCCTGCAATCGCAGGACTGGCCTGTAATGTTCGCTTCAGACGCTGTATCCAGTGTTCTAAGCTTACCTTGAAATGTGCTGTTAGTATAATAAGCCACAGTGTGCTATACAGGTCCAGGGACAAGGTCTATCCCTATGGCACTCAGACCCTGAAGAACCCTCTGCAGGTAAACCCATTTTGACAGGTAAAGTCTGGACTTGAAACCGTAACAGAGACAATCAGTTTCTGGCTTATAGATCTTGATGGCTCAGAAGTATGAATGGCATAGGTGTAAAGGATTGCAAGAGAAGGAAACGCACTGCTCCAGGTCGGCCAGCTTACCATCTGGCACAGTAGCACATTCAGGTGCTAGCCCAGCTTGTAGCTGAAGTACAAATGAAAAGAGAAGTTTGGATGGCCGCACTGCTGAAACCACCTTTTTAAAAAAACAAAAAAGGGTAGAAAATGGCAAACAGACAGAAGGGGAATGCAAGGAACATGCTAATGCGTTTTTCACGCTGTATGAGTTCTTACTCATAGCATTTAAGGGAATTGCATTCTTAGTGTTTTCCCCTAACTGTATTGTCTCACTGTTCGGCCTAATGGGTAACACTATTATAACATTTACCTATTCAAATTTTTATTTTTTTTCTGCATCCCAACCGGAAGTTTCTTTTTAACTACTGTAGTAGTGCCTGTAAGAAACTCAGCTATACACTTTTGACTGCCATTTTCTGCCGACAACACAAGTTGATAATTTGCCTGTTGCCCAACTTCAAAAGGAAACCGCCATTGGCACTTAGTTAGCACCTTGGTTACTACGACTCCTTCATACTGGATACTGAACCCCCTAATACCCCAGTTTGGAGTATTGCCAGCTCTTGGGAGTCAAACACACAGGACAGACTCCATATATAACTTCAGATCCCTGCCTGCGCTGCATGCAACCTGTTTGACTCATGCTAAATTCAGTCTCCTTGCCTGATGTATTCTAGAAGCTATTGCCACTTCTGGAATCAGTGGGGGCTATCAACTACAAATGCTCTTCTGCCTCACCTTCCCCTGAATTTAATACTGCCTAAACAATTACCTGATGCACCCGCTGCGTTGCAGTCCAAATGAAATGCATATTTTTTTGCCATAGATGCCTCAAGCTTTCTCTCCTTGGCTTTTTAAGGAAGTTAGTTCCTAATCCTCTTTCCATATGCTGGTCTCTGTGGGTTCATTGTTCGAGGCAGTTTGTACTAATCTCTGGAATGATACGCCTAGTGCTGCATATTCACCATATACTCATTGCTCTAGGAAGAGGGCCTTTTGTAAAAAGCCATTTCTCACTCTGGGTCGGACAAACTGGGCCTTATGCAGTGATTGGCCAAACTCATTTATTTCCCCTCCCTGATAATTTTTTTAATTGTTATTTATAGAGACTCAGTGATTATACCAATATATAGGTCAGACACCCAAAATAATCGTGCAAGTCTGTAAACAATGAACAATATACATGTCAGAGGGTGACACTGAAAACGAATAACAGCACTGGGGAGACCATAAACTTGAACCATAAGTCCAGTGAACATGCATGGAACAGTGCCATAGTCGTGGGCTATGGGGTGACGCTGACAAATACATGGGATGTTGGAACCAAAAGTCAGCAGCAGTAAAAGGAACAAAGTGCCCTGCACAAATGTTTTTTATTTTGAGTAAGATGGGAGAGGATGCAAATGTTAAGGGAGATTTACCCTCCTTTTAATTTCAAAGCCTTGTATCCTATGGATGCAGAATTTAGCAAAAAAGGATTTGTCCCCACGTTGGACCCAGCTACCATTCTTTCACTTGATGCTGACACTACCATCCCTACTGAGAGTACCCCCTCCTTAAAAGACTCAATGGATAGGCGAGTGGAGACTCTTCTTAAAACCTTCTGTGCGCTAACAGGAGCGTTCTTGTAGCTGACCACTCTCATTTTAGCCAAATATATAGCTAACCGATCCAGAGAAATTTATGATTAACTTTCTTCTGAGATAGACAACCCAAATCTTTATCAAAGTTGCATGTTCTTTTGGGTGACTGGTCCTAATCATTGAGGTTAATTACACAGCCTAGAACCCAACTACCCGTTCCACCATGATATAAACTCCCTGGTCTAACCATGAGGCCTTGTCCTGGTCTCCCAACGCACTTTTTTTTCCCCTTTATCCCTTGCCAATAGCCGTTTCCAGGATAAAGTGTTTGTCCTCCCCTGCCTAGGTCTTGGCCTTAAAGCGGGGGTCCACCTATCTATCGTTTTTTGGGTTTTTTTTGAGTTCACAAACTTTTCTTCTCAGCATTACATACTCACATATTGTGTGTAATATGTCCACCTGTGTCAGATTTCGTCGGAAAGAATAACTTATATTATTCACTGCAGGCGGTTTCTGTCTTCATTGTGGGCATTTGAAGCCCACTAGCATTTATTTCCTGGATGCGGTGAATGCTGGGAGCTCCCAGCATTCACCGCTCGTTCCCGCACATGCTCAGTGGCATCCTGGGGAGCCTGAGACTAGCTCCCAGGAGACTGTGCGGAGTCTGGGAGAGGCTAGAAACACGCCTACTCCCACGGGAGGAGAACCAGGAAATGCAAAGAAGAATAGAAAAATAAAAGGTAATTATGGCGATTTAAATTTTTTTAAACGGCATGTCAGCATCTAGGCAAGGAAGAGAATACATACAGATATTGTTCAAAATTTGGGTGGAACCCCGCTTTAAGACAGAGTACACTTGTGCCAAATTGTATTAAAAAAAAAAAACAGTTTAAATCCTCCTGCAACGTTTTTTTTTTTTTTTTATGTGGTTCCCATTTCTTTACACCTATAGTCCATAGCAGCTTTGGCACTTTGTGCTAATGAAAAAAAAAAAACACTCATCCTGACCCTTACTCATCACATCTTTCCATACATACTTTGACCTGGCCTTACTTTGCATTTCAGTTAGAACCCTGGTAGACATCATACACACTTTTCCTATATCTCGACACCTCCTTGTGCAGCTTTTTGCTACACAGAATTCATTCTCTTCTTTAAGACTCCTAACTGTGTGCTTCCAGCTTACAATGGCAACCCAAGCTGACCGTTTTTTCTTTTGTTTTTTTTTTAATCGGGTAAAGGTTTGTTGAGATGTCACAAATTTGTACAACCAAAAATTAAAAGTACATGTAGTTCACATCAAATATCAATTCAGCATACCTGTACTGTAGTTCACATCATGGGAATGCTTTAAGCGCCATGTAAAGCAGTATCTAGGGCCGTGCACAACCGGGACACTAGGGCCACCATAACAAAGCATGTAGATTTGGAAACCAAGGGCTTACAATTTTCAGCCATAACATTACCTGCTAAATTAAACGTTATTTTTGTAATATCATATTTTACAACAATAACCTGTCCAATACTAATTCAGTTGGGGCCAAATCAGGAGAAGCCAACCAACTGCCCCATACCTCCCTAAATTTGGAAAAGCTGCCCCTATGCTGATATATCAGCTTTTCTAACCTCAATGTTGTGCCCATCTGTGCAAGCCACATTTGAGGCGAAAGGGGGGGGGGGGTACTGGAAGTCCAGTAAAGTAAAATGAGCCTGCAAGTCTGAAACAATGCTCTGGATTGCAGCCTCTTTAACATGCCTATCTGGTATTACAGCATTAAGCGAACCTAGTATACAGTGTTTAGGATCTATGTCTATAGAGATCTGAAATGCGGAGTTTACCGTAGTAACCACAGCATTCCATAGCGATGGAGCTTCAGGCATCTCCATAGCAAGTATTAAGTCCCCTACATCCCTGTTACATCTAGCGCTTATGGGGGTCAGGATGTACGCCCATGAAATGTAGCCTGAGTGGGGTATGGTGGACTCTCAATAGAATGTATAATTATGACAGTCTCTGAGACATTGAGAGCACCCCCTCACTGCCTCCAGAGCCTCCCCCATAGGTGATATCTCCTGGGATATCGCCTATGTTCCCCTTCTGCCTTTCACATGTAGAGCTAGGGAATTTTTCCAAATATACCCCCAGGAGCATAGTATAGCTTTCGGAGATAAAGCCCTTGGTAGAACAGGACTGCTGCATAATTTCCAAAGATCGGGGTCGTGACATCTCAGAGGCCCCCAGAGACGGTTGAGCCTTCACCGCGTGTTTCAGTTGTAAGTAATAAAAGAACATATTAAAGGGAATGCCATATCTAGACTGCAGTTGTGCAAAGGAGATTAAATGACCATTAGTCATGATATGTTTGTTATGCGTCCAACCCCATATTCTCGCCACCTAGCCGCATGCTGCAATTTGTCCAATTCAGGGTTGGTTAGGTTATTCCAAATAGGATTGTACTCGTGTAACACGAAACCTTACGTAGCTGTTTAGCTTTCTCCCATATTGTGTATGAGCCTGGAAGTCAGATACTGTTTATTTGGTTTGGAAAGAAGCTGCACCTCTAGACTTTCAGCTAAGGTATTGGCCCAACTAAACTGCAACATTACAGACAGTGTGGAGTCATGTGTTCCATCCTCTGAGGCTGTCGTCCTCGCTAGGCCTCCCACCAAGTGTTGAGTTTGAGACGCAATGTAATATAGCCAGGGGTTCGGGAGAGCCAGCCCTCCCCTATTCCTTTGGCTTCTGCAGTTGTTCTAATTTAATTCTAGCATTACCTCCTTTCCACAACAGGGACCAAGTTGATCATTTTTAAGCTCACCTGTTGCATAATACCTTAGAGCCACTGCTACAGGAACTCTGTTTGCACTAGAGTTATTGAACCCCCTCAGTCCACATCATTCCTTAAGTACCCTCCATGGGGAAAAACATGACTTGGCAATGGCAAATGACAAGCTCTTGGGAGCAAGAGCATATGGGACAAATAGCGAACATTCCATTGCAGGAACTGAGAAAACTCAGTTCCTTTAGGTTGATAGCTGTTTCTTTGTATCAGAGCAAGGTCTTGCACTGCCACTGCTCCATTACCCTGGTTCAGTGATGCACAACATGCAGCCTGTGTGAATAAAGCAGAATTCTCTCCCACTTTGTCTGCTTTGTTTCAAAGGCTATCACCACTTCCAGAAACGGTTAGTGTGAACAGCTGTAAATGTTCTTCTGCCTGTCCTCATCAAATCTCCAGAATGGCCTTTCTGCATGTATGTACAGAATATTATGGCTTACAGCTTGGTCGGCTGACTCTGCTCAGGAAAGGTTCCTTTTGCACATGACATAATCACAAGGGGTGGTAATTTCCTTCCATTTTAGGAAGAATTGCAAGGATATTCCACATCCTGCATAGGACCACTTGTTCTTTCAGGGGCACATGGACTTGAAGTGATTCTAAAGCCTCAAGTGTTTTTTTTACCTTAAAGCGGAGTTCCACCCAAAATTGGAACTTCCACTCATTTGTCTCCTCTTCCCCTCCGGTGCCTCAATTGGCACCTTTCAGTGGGGATGGGGGGGACAGGATACAGGTATCCTGTTCCCAATTACGGGAGTCCGTGCCGTGGCCCATGACGTCACTGCAAAAAAATACACTAATGAATTAAAAAAAAAACTAAGCAGTAAAGTTAGCCCATTTTTTTTCGTCCAAAAGTTTTGATTACCTGTTTTTGTGTATTTAATATTTACGATATAGTTTTTTTTGTTATCTAAATTATACATACAAGTGAACTGATTGGAGGTTTGTTTTGTTTAATAAATGTTTAAATGTAAAAAATTTTCTGTATCACATATTACTTAAGGTTGCTCCCACACTGGAGCAGGCGGGCGTTGACGGTAAAACGCTGCTAGTTTTATCGGCGCTTTACCGTCATTTTAGCGGCGCTATTCGGCTGCTAGCTGGGCGCTTATAACCCAGCTAGCGGCCGAGGAAGGGGTTAAATGCACCCCTGAAGCGCCGCTGCCGAAACGCTTTGCAAGCGCTTAGACAGCGGTGCACATTCATTTCAATGGGCAGGAGTGGTGGAGCAGCGGTATACACCGCTCCAAAGATGCTGCTTGCAGGACTTTTTTTTAACATCCTGCCAGCACATCGCCTCAGTGTGAAAGCACTTGGGATATCACACTGAGACTGCAGGGGAGCCGTTTTGCAGGCACTTTACAGGCGCTATTTTAGCCCAAAAGCGCCTGAAAAATGCCCCAGTGTGAAAGGGGTCTAACTGTTAGATTTTATGAGCTGAAGGGAAAAAAAAAAATCAGCCAAATATATCGGGCCAAAAAAAACGGCCAAATATATCGGCCATCGGCCACCGCGATTTCTAAATATCAGGCATCGGCCAGAGAAAAACCCATATCGGTCGACCTCTACTTTGGACACGCTACATTACCTAAAGTTTTTCCTGGCGGGGTACTAATACAGGTCCAAGTTAGTGGAAACCCTATAAAAGGGACCCGGTCCTTGAAGGTTTGCTAAACGCAGCCCGCCATGATGGGTGAAGTTTGGATCTGTCTGTTACAGCAGTATCCTGCAGCGAGGATAAGGTAAGGGAAAAGGCCTAGGAACCGTAAAAAGTTCACCTATGGTTGTATCTTCCATGAGTAAAATGTTGTCATGCCTTAAAGTCTCCACTAGAGGGAGTAAATGCACATACCTTGATACGTTGCTTTTCAGTCAGCTGAGTCCAGCTAAAAACAGCATGTGTGTGGTCTCAGCAGCCAGGGGGAATTTTTTAAAATCATGAACAGCTTGTTCTCCCCCTGGGGGAACTAATGGGGTTGGGAGGTACAACTGGTACTCTCCCCACCCAGGGGGAGCGGTGGCGGCTTCACGGTGTTTTATTTCCTTACAGCCTTTATGCCAATAACTGAGCTGCTGAAATATCCCCACATAAGCCATAAATACTCCTCCCTAACCCTGTCCATACTTGTTTTTATTTTTACAGAGTACAGAGCCTCCCCTCCTATGGGTCTGCACTGGCAGACCCGAATGTGGACCGCTGTTAATTTGAAGCAGAGGGGAGGGGCAGGTTAGTGGCGAGGGGGGCGTGGTTTAGGAGTGACGCAGTGTGCGGGAAGCGGCGTCCACATGGCGCAGGCGCCAGGGACGCAGCTCGGACCTGAGGCTTTTAAAAAGACGCTTCTTATTAACAGAAGATCCCTATCGGATGAACAACCGAAAAGATGGAAGTCTGACACACAGGAGAGCTGGGGCACATAAGGGATGTATGCAGGCATTTCCAGTACAGGAAATACGTTGTTACTCAGCACGAAGCTGAACTTTATATAGCGGCATTATATTGCTAGACTATTGCTCAGCAAATAGTGCATTTACTTAGTGCTTCTGCTTTTGCACTTAGCACTATGACTTCCAAAAAAGACACCACAAAAAAAGGTAAAGATTCCACCCCAGGACCTGGGAACTCCAGCCTTGCCTCCACACTGTCATCCTCTCCTGAAATATCAGTTGTGGCAAGCCAGGGTGAGTCATTGGAACCAATTGGTGGTGCAGCTGCTTCTCACATCTCAGCCCCGTCTTAGTGACTGAAGATGCATTTTCCTCCGCCCTGCAGGGCCTAGAAGGATGATTAGCGGCTTTATTCGCATCCTCCATCCAGAGGGATAGGAAGCGCTCCCCCATCTCAGACCCCCTACCAAGGGAACAAGTGGGTACAGGATGAGGTATTACCCTTAGGCAATCAGGAGGAAAGACAAATCGATTACTCCTCTGCGGAGGAGACAACGGTGGATGAACCTTTTTCAGCCTTGCAATCTGAGAAATTGCTGGTACAATCTCTTACGGAGATGGTTCGTTCCTCTTTCAAGCTACCCCTAACAGAGTCAGCTGAAAGTTCTGTTTCTTCTTCAGGTTCTTTAAAACCTTTACAGCCTTTTCATGCGTTTTGACGTACATGCATTACTAGAAAAACGTATTTATGCTGAATGGGATCACCTGGATAAGCACTTTCTCCCTCAAAAGAGATTCTCAGCTCTCTATCCCATGGAGGAGAAATTCACCAAAAAATGGAATGTACCAGCAGTTGACGCTGCAATTCCCAGTGTGAATAAATGTCTAACTTGCCCAGTAGACAATGCACAAATGCTTAAAGATCCCGCTGATAAAATGTGGGAATTCCTGTTAAAATCCTCTTTTTTGCTTGGCAGGGGCTGGTACTGAGCTTGCAGTCGCTGCAATAGGCATCTGTCAGTCCCTAAAGGACCAGTTTAGACAGGCCCTTAAGGAGGTCCCTGCATAACAGGCCTGCGATTTGGCCAAACTACCAAAGGCATTATGTTTTGTCATAGACGCCATGAAAGACTCTATTCACCAGGCGTCCCACCTTGTGCTTGTGCTAGTACACATGCATAGGAGCCTGTGGTTAAAAAATTGGTCAGCCAAAGCACCTTGCAAAAGGCTTCTGACTAGTTTCCCTTTTCATGGGGATCGACTATTTGGGGATGATTTGGACAAATACAGCCAAATGATTTCTAGTGTGAAGAGTACTCTTTTGCCAGTCAAAAGAAAGTGCTCCAGGGGCATCCGCCTCTAGGCAGTGGAGACGGCCTCCACCGTCAGACAATAGAGGAAAGCCTCAGGGTCAGGCCCAGGCACAGAAGATGACCTGGGGCCGGAAATCTGCAAAGCAGAATTCTAAAGCCTCATTATGAAGAGGCACCCCCCCGCCAGAGTGGGGGGAAGACTTCTGCAATACTCAGAAGTCTGGCAAGAGGAAATTCAGGACAGGTGGGTCATCTCCACGGTGTCTCTAGGATACAAACTAGAATTTCAGGAGTTTTCACCGCCTCGTTTTCTGAGATCAAACGTTCCCAAAGATCCAGGGAAAAGGCAATCTCTGTTTCGGGCATTAGACCGATTACTGGCTCAGTGGGTGATCATACAAATCCTCACAGAAGAGCAAGGTTTGTGGTTTTATTCAAACCTCTTTACGGTACAAAAACCGAATGGAGATGTCAGACCCATTCTATATCTAAAGAATCTAAATCGGTTCCTGAAGATCTGTTCCTTTCGCATGGAGTCGATCAGGTCAGTAGTTTCTATCCTACAAAAGAGGAGAACCTCTGGTGTCTATCGACATCAGGGATGCATATCTGCATGTCCCTATATTTCCCGTTCACCAAACGTTTCTGCGGTTCGAAGCAGAACAGCAGCATTTTCAGTCTTTGTATGAGGTTGTTAGGAAAGATGGTGACTTCATTCGAAGCAGTTCCCTATGCCCAGTTCCATTTGAGACTGTTGCAAAACAGTATCCTGTCTGCATGGAACAAAACAATTCCAGCTTTAGACTTGCCAATGCGGCTGTCCCCAAGGGTGTCCCAAAGCCTCAGTTGGTGATTACTAACCCAGAATCTGCTGAAAGGAAAATCCTTCAGACCAGTTATCTGGCAGGTGGTAACGACAGACGCCAGCCTTTCAGGCTGGGGAGCAGTGCTAGAGAAGACAACTGTCCAGGGACAGTGGTCAAGAACCGAAAAAGCCTTGCCCATCAACATCCTAGAGATTCGGGCAGTGCGTCTGGCTCTGAAGGCCTGGACTTTCAGGTTACGGGATTGGTTCTGTCAGGATCCAATCCGACAATGCCACAGCTGTGGCCTATATCAGTCACCAAGGGGGCACCAAGAGTCTTGCAGCGCAGACATAGGTGAACCATATTCCTACTTGGGCAGAAAGGAATGTTCCGTGCCTATCCGGCAGTCTTCATTCCGGGAATAGAGAATTGGCAGGCGGACTACCTGAGTCACCAGCAGTTATTCCCGGGTCCCTTCACCCCGGCATTTTTTGGGCTGTTTGCCAAAGAAGGGGGACTCCGGACATAGATCTTGTGGTGTCCAGATTCAACATGAAGTTAGTGAACTTTGTGTTCAGGACAAGTGATCCACACTCGCATGCGGAACAGATGCATTGGTGACCCCGTGGGATCAGTTCTCACTGATTTATGCATTCCCCCCTATTCAGTTGTTGCCACGACTTCTTTGCAGGATCAAGCTGGAAAGAAAGCCGCTAATTCTCGTAGCCCCAGCGTGGCCCAGAAGGTCCTGGTATGCAGAAATCGTAAAGATGGCAGTGGAGGATCCATGGTCCCTTCCACTACGGCCAGACCTACTCTCACAGGGGCCCGATATTCCATCCTACCTTAGGAGCGCTAAATTTAATGGCTTGGCTATTGAAACCCACATTCTGAAGAAACGTGGGCTTTCCGGGTCAGTTATCTCTACCTTGATTAATGCAAGGAAGCCAGCTTCCAGAACTATACATTATAGAGTCTGGAGGACTTATGTTTCCTGGTGTGAGTCCAAGTTTTGGCACCCTCGGAATTATATCATAGGCAGAATACTTGCCTTTCTACAATTAGGGGTAGAGATGAAATTGGCCTGGAGTACTATTAAGGGCCAATTCTCAGCTTTATCAATCTTATTTTAAAGACCTCTTGCTTCACATTCTTTAGTCCGGGGTTGTATGCAAGGGGTGATGCGGCTTAATCCGTCAGTTAAATCACCTTTGAGCCCTTGGGACTTGAACTTAGTTTTGTCAGTGTTACAAAAACAGCCATTTGAACTGATGCAACATATTCCCTTAGTCCTTCTGATAAGGAAGTTGGTGTTCTTGGTTGCCATATCCTCAGCAAGGAGGGTTTCGGAAGTGGCTGCTCTTTCTTGTAAAGGGCCATACTTGATTATTCATGAGGACAGAGTGGTGTTGCGCCCTCGTCCAGATTTTTTTGCCAAAAGTGGTCTCAGGTTTCCACCTGAACCAAGAGATTGTCCTGCCATCGTTTTTTCCAAAACCATGTTCCAGGGAAGAGAAGTCACTACGTTGTCTTGATGTGGCGAGAGCGGTCAAAGTCTATTTAACCGCTTGCCAACCGCCGCATGAACATTTACGTCAGCAGAATGGCGCGGACAGGCAAATGGGCGTACAGGTACGTCCCTTTAAATTTGCTGCTGTGTGTTTGCGTGCGCCCCGCCAGCGCGACCCTGCCATAAGCTCCGTGAGTGTGATCGCGGGTAACCCCGCAGAAATCTAGTCCACAGGGATACCCGCGATTGTCTCACGGAGAGGAAGAACGGGGTAATGCTGCTGTAAACAAGCATTTCCCCATTCTGCCTAATGACACTGATCACAGCTCCCTGTGATTGGGAGCGGTGATCAGTGTTGTGTCACACGTAGCCCATCCCCCCTACAGTTAGAATCACTCCCTAGGACAAACTTAACCCCTGCAGCGCCCCCTCCTGGTTAACCCCTTCACTGCCAGTCACATTTACACAGTAATCAATGCATTTTTAATCACACTGAACGCTGTATAAATGTGAATGGTCCCAAAATAGCGCCAAAAGTGTCCTATCTGTCTGCTGTAATGTCACAGTCATGATAAAAATCACTGATCGCCGCCAAACTATCCCCTTTTTTATAGACGCTATAACATTTGCGCAAACCAATCAATAAACGCTCATTGTGATTTTTTTTTTTTTTTTTTTTTACCAAAAATATGTAGAAGAATGCGTATCGGCCTAAACTGAGGAAACAATGTTTTTTTATATATTTTTTGGGGGATATTTATTATAGCAAAAAATAAATAATGCGTTTTTTTCAAAATTGTCACTTTTTTTTCGTTTATAGTGCAAAAAAATAAAAACCGCAGAGGTGATCAAATACCACCAAAAGAAAGCTCTATTTGTGGGGAAAAAAGGACATCAATTTTGTTTGGGAGCCACGTCGCACGACCGCGCAATTGTCATGTTAAAGCGACGCAGTGCCGAATCACAAAAAGTGCTCCGGTCTTTGGCCAGCCAAATGGTCCGGGGCTTAAGTGGTTAAAGACGTGCTCAGATCTATAAGACCGATGTCTTATTTGTACTGCCAGAGGGTCCTAAGAAAGGACAGGCAGCATCGAAATCCACTGTCACTAAGTATATTCGGCAAGTTATAATTCAGACTTATGCTTTAAGGGGTAAGATTCCACCTTTTCAAGTCAAAGCGCACTCTACCAGGGCGGTTAGTGCTTCTTGGGCAGTGCGTCACCAAGCCTCCATGGCTCAGATCTGTAAGGCCGCAACTTGGTCTTCAGTACATACATTCACCAAGTTTTATCAGGTAGATGTAAGACGGCATGAGGATATCGCCTTTCGGTGCAGTGTGCTGCAGGCAGTAGTATAGGTCCTCAAGTCTGGGGTTGCCTTACGGGTTTGTTTCTCCCTCGCCTCAAATAGGATTACTATGGTGCTCTGTGTCCCATGATGTACGATAAAGAAAATAGGATTTTTATAACAGCTTACCTGTAAAATCCTTTTCTTGGAGTACATCATGGGACACAGAGGTCTCTCCCCTCTTTTGGGGTTTAGGGTATTATTGCTTTGCTACAAAAACTCCTGGTAGGAGGAGGGGTTATATAGGGAGCAAACTTCTTCTAGTAGGAGGAGGGGTTATATAGGGAGTGAACTTCCTGTATTGGGAATACCAGTGTCCCATCACCTGAAGGTGCCTATATACCCACATAGTGATTACTATGGTGCTCTGTGTCCCATGATGTACTCCAAGAAAAGGATTTTGCAGGTAAGCTGTTATAAAAATCCTATTATTTTACAACCACTTCAAAACATCTGTCCTAATAACTGCAGTCGACCTGCAGCTCTCTCTCTCTCTCTCTCTCTCTCTCTCTCTCTCTCTCACTCCCTCATGCGATTTTTTTTTTTTTTTTTTCTAAAATAAATAGCAAATGTGATGGTGATATGTATTTACACATCAATGTTGCCCTTCCATTGCTGACAAAATCAACACACTTTTTTTTTTTTTTTTTTTTTTTTTTGTGGTGCTATTTTATTAGACCCTGAATATTCATATCCCAGGGTGCCTTGGGGACCTTTTTTAGGCTTCTCAGACTAATTCGTTCTTCTCCCTTTCTTTTGATCCCTCATCCTTCTTCCTAATCTTGATAAAATTCTTATTCACTTCTCTCCTCATCATGAGAGTCTGGTCCCATGTTTAGGAACATGCTCTCATTAGCACCTCTCGGTTGGCTCTTCATGAGAATTTCTCTCAGGTTCTGCTTTTAGCCTCTTTGGAGGCAGCCTGTGCCCGTTTTTTTCTCACTCAGGGTCAGTAGGACTCCCCTCACTATATGTGGAGGTTAGCTCCACTATATAGCGCCTTTTTACCTTCTATTGCCATAGTACATATTAGAGCCCTTTCACACTGGGGCGGTTTGCAGGCGCTATTGCGCTAATAATAGCGCCTGCAAACCGACCCGAAAGCCCCCGAGGGCTTTCACATTGGAGCGATGCGCTGGCAGGATGGTAAAAAAAGTCCTGCCAGCAGCATCTTCGGAGCGGTGAAGGAGCGGAGTGTATACCGCTCCTGCCCATTGAAATCAATGGGACGGCGGAGGCGCTTTGCGGTGGTATTTAACCCTTTCTCGGCCGCTAGCGGGGGGTAAAACCGCCCCGCTAGCGGCCGCATACCGAAGGTAAAACGCCGCTAATAATATCGGCGTTTCACTGCCCGCGCCCCAGTGTGAAAGGGCTCTTAGAGCTGCACGTTAATCGTTAAGAATCGTTATTGCGATTCTTTCCCCGTTGCGATCTTGATAAGTGTTTCAAGATTCTTGCTATGCAAAGAATTCTCTGCTCTTCTGAAGCCACAGCTGTCAATAGAAAGGAAGAAAAAATTTGGACAGTCTGCCAAGAAGCACAACATTCTTTATCAGTTGAATGAAGTCTAAACATTGTAACAGTTTGTCAATGGAGTACACTTCATGTGTAAGTGAGGAAAGTTTAAACACTAAACCATTTTCTGACATTTGTTGGTTTCAAGTTAAAATCATTTTTTTTGCTAGAAAATTACTTGGAACCCCCAAACATTGTGTATATGTATATGGTGGTTGTTGCAATATTTTATGTCACACTGTATGTCACACTGTATTTGCGCAGCGGTCTTTCAAATGCAATTTTTTTGGGAAAAAATTACTGTAATAAAAAAAAATGTATCAGAAGACCAAACAGGATTTATGCCGGGGAAGTCTACAGATATTAGGAGAACCCAGTTTATGGTACATCTGAGGGAGTATTTTCCGGAGTCGAGTGCCTTGGCATCGTTTGATACAGCCAAGGCATTTGAATCCATAGAATGGGAGTTTCTGCAAGCGGTGTTGAAGAAAAATGGATTTGGGAAAGAATTTAGAAAATGGGTGAGAATACTGTATAAGCAACCATGCTCTAATCTATTAATAAATGGAGTGTTTTCCCCTACAATAAAATTGCATAGGGGAACAAGACAGGGGTGCCCGTTGTCCCCCCAGTTGTTCTCACTAGCAATAGAAGTACTGGCTAACAGATTTACACAATCTAAAATATACAAAGGGTTCAGGGTAGGGGAAAGGACTGAACATATAGGATTATATGCAGATGACATTATATTATACATGGAAGATGTGCACACTTCATTAGAGGAGGCAATGAAAATAATAGAAACATATGAGATACTATCTGGGTTCAAAATAAATTGGCAGAAATCCACATTGATGTTATTGGGGACAGGAAAGGAAGGGAATCTTCAGACCCCATTAAACATAGTTGAAACATTTAAATATTTAGGAATAAATATTACATTGGGACCAGAAGAAGCTCTTAACCACTTCAGCCCCGGAAGGATTTACCCCCTTCCTGACCAGAGCACTTTTTACAATTTGGCACTGCGTCGATTTAACTGCTAATTGCGCGGTCATGCAATGCTGTACCCAAACGAAATTTGCGTCCTTTTCTTCCCACAAATAGAGCTTTCTTTTGATGGTATTTGATCTCCTCTGCGGTTTTTATTTTTTGCGCTATAAACGGAAAAAGACCGAAAATTTTGAAAAAAAATTATATTTTCTACTTTTTGTTATAAAAAAAATCCAATAAACTAAATTTTAGTCATACATTTAGGCCAAAATGTATTCGGCCACATGTCTTTGGTAAAAAAAAGTCAATAAGTGTATATTTATTGGTTTGCGCAAAAGTTATAGCGTCTACAAACTAGGGTACATTTTCTGGAATTTACACAGCTTTTAGTTTGACTGCCTATGTCATTTCTTGAGGTGCTAAAATGGCAGGGCAGTACAAACCCCCCCCAAATGCCCCCATTTTGGAAAGTAGAGACCCCAAGGAAATTGCTGAGAGGCATGTTGAGCCCATTGAATATTAATTTTTTTTGTCCCAAGTGATTGAATAATGACAAAAAAAAAAAAAAAAATACAAAAAGTTGTCACTAAATGATATATTGCTCACACAGGCCATGGTATACTCACTATACCTCTCAGCAAATAGCTTGGGGTGTCTACTTTCCAAAATGGGGTCATTTGGGGGGGTTTTGTGCCACCTGGGCATTCCATGGCCTCCGAAACTGTAATAGGCAGTGAAGAGTGAAATCAAAAATTTACGCCCTTAGAAAGCCTGAAGGCAGTGCTTAGTTTTCGGGGTCCCGTACGCGGCTAGGCTCCCAAAAAGTCTCACACATGTGGTATCCCCGTACTCAGGAGAAGCAACAGAATGTATTTTGGGGTGTAATTTCACATATTCCCATGGCATGTTTGAGCAATATATCATTTAGTGACAACTTTGTGCAAAAAAAAAAAATTTGTCTCTTTCCCGCAACTTGTGTCACAATATAAAATATTCCATGGACTCGACATGCCTCTCAGCAAATAGCTTGGGGTGTCTACTTTCCAAAATGGGGTCATTTGGGGGGGGTTTGAACTGTCCTGGCATTTTATGCACAACATTTAGAACACATCACCCACTCTTCTAACCACTTGAAGACAAAGCCCTTTCTGACACTTTTTGTTTACATGAAAAAATTATTTTTTTTTGCAAGAAAATTACTTTGAACCCCCAAACATTATATATTTTTTTAAAGCAAATGCCCTACAGATTAAAATGGTGGGTGTTTCATTTTTTTTTTTTTCACATAGTATTTGCGCAGCGATTTTTAAAACGCATTTTTTGGGGAGAAAAACACACTTTTTTCAATTTTAATGCACTAAAACACACTATATTGCCCAAATGTTTGATGAAATAAAAAAGATGATCTTAGGCCGAGTACATGGATACCAAACATGACATACTTTACAATTGCGCACAAACGTGCAGTGGCAACAAAATAAATACATTTTTAAAAGCCTTTACAGGTTACCACTTTAGATTTACAGAGGAGGTCTACTGCTAAAATTACTACCCTCGATCTGACCTTCGCGGTGATACCTCACATGCATGGTGCAATTGCTGTTTACATTTGACACCAGACCGACGCTTGCCTTCGCCTTAGCGCGAGAGCAGGGGGCGACAGGGGTGCTTTTTTTTTTTTTTTTTTTTTTTTTTTCTTATTTTTTTTTCTTATTTTTTTGCTTTTTTATCTTATTTTTAAACTGTTCCTTTCATATATATATATTTTTTTTAATCATTTTTATTGTTATCTCAGGGAATGTAAATATCCCCTATGATAGCAATAGGTAGTGACAGGTACTCTTTTTTTGAAAAAATTGGGGTCTATTAGACCCTAGATCTCTTCTCTGCCCTCAAAGCATCTGACAACACCAAGATCGGTGTGATAAAATGCTTTCCCAATTTCCCAATGGCGCTGTTTACATCCGGAGAAATCTAAGTCATGAAATGCTCGTAGCTTCCGGTTTCTTAGGCCATAGAGATGTTTGGAGCCACTCTGGTCTCTGATCAGCTCTATGGTCAGCTGGCTGAATCACCAGCTGCATTCTCAGGTTCCCTGTTGAGACAGGAGAGCCAGAGAAAAACACGGAAGACAGTGGGGGGGGGTATTCCCTCCCACTGCCTGTAAAAGCAGTCTAGAGGCTAATTAGCCACTAGGATTGCTTTTACATGAAAGCCGACCGCTGGCTGAAAAGAATGATACCAAGTTAATACCTACACCTGCAGGCACCATTCTGGTATAACCACTCAAAGTCGTGAATGGCGTACCTGAAGACAAAAAAATGGGTAACAATAAAACACAGTAAACGGTAAAGTATAAAAAGTTGTATACCTGAAAAGCGAACATGATAAAACATAAAAACAATAAAACATTGCAGCATAGAATACAGTAAAAAAGAGCAGAACAATAGAGAGAGAATATATAGAGAGAGAACAATAAAACGACAACTATTTTTTAAAATGTTATATATATTTTTTTTTTTTTTCACACTTTTTTTTTGTAACTAACTTTTATAACTGTAACCGGTTCCAGGTTCGGGTCTCTCAAAATGCGATGGCATCTTGGGAGACCCTGTGAAAGTGCGCCTAGTCTGTGCAATGCTGTACCCTACGCTAATACTCAACTAGTGAATGGTAGCGTTCAAAACATTCACCAATGCAAAGACCAGGATTATCAGGACAGGAGGGACAATAATAGCGGGTGTCACGCCTATATCCGCGCTTGCTGCAGACACGACATCTTTTTGGGGGGGGTTCGTTGGGTAGGGGTACTCGGGAGGACATAAAGAAAATGCCTCTTATGCAGCCGACTGCATTTGGTTGGGGATGTGAATGGGGGAATTATGGGCGCTGCAGAAGTGGTGGTTCCCAATTAGGATTGGCGAATGCAGCAGGAAGGGCATTATGGGCACGACGGGCCTGTTTGTCTTCTTCTTGGTGGCAGCGGGACACTACTTGTGCTTGCCACCTCACCAGCTTGAACTGCACTTATGGGACTCGCCACGTCACCAAGTGTTACTGCAGTGCTTGTTTGACTATGACCGGGGTGTACTAGGCCGCTGGTGCTTGCCAGTTCACCAAAACACTACCAAAAAAATTGTTAGCGATCATAGGGATCAGGCCTGACTCTGCGAACGCTGCAGTTATGCGTTTAGTGTTTTGTAAGTGTCAGTGATCGATCGATACTGCACTTGGGTGGGCTGGGCGGAGGGGCAAAACGCAGGTGCTAGCGGGTATCTGGGCTGATTCTGCTAACACTGCGTTTTTGGGAACCCTAAACTGCTGGGGACGCTAGTATAGATCTGATCAGATATTGATCAGATACTATACCACTAAGGGAGGTGTACGGTGCGTGCGTGGGTGTTAGCGGTACTGGCGCTAACCTGACGCTGCCTGGGGCTGGTGCTTGCCAGTTCACCAAAACGCTACCAAAAAACTGTTAGCGATCGCAGGGATCAGGCCTGACTCTGCGAACGCTGCAGTTATGCGTTTAGTGTTTTGTAAGTGACAGTGATCGATCGATACTGCACTTGGGTGGGCTGGGCTGGGCCGGTCAGAGGGGCAAAACGCAGGTGCTAGCAGGTATCTGGGCTGATCCCGCTAACACTGCGTTTTTGGGAACCCTAAATTGCTGGGGACGCTAGTATAGATCTGATCGGATCAGATATTGATCCGTTCAGATACTATACCACTAAGGGAGGCGTATGCTGCGTGCGTGGGTGTTAGCGGTACTGGCGCTAATCTGACGCTGCCTGGGGTGACGCATATCACCGCCGGGTGATCGGGGGCTAAACCTTTATTCGGTAATAAACGGCAGGTGCCCTGACACTATATAAAAAATAAACGAACTAACCAGCGTCACCCATAACAGTTATACGGTGATCAGTGGTGAAAGGGTTAACTAGGGGGCAATCAAGGGGTTAAAACCTTTATTCGGTAGTATATGGGGGTCCCTGACGCTATAAAACGCTGACGGTGAACCTAAATATTTACCTCCCCAACTAGCGTCACCAGCGACACTAATATAGCAATCAGAAAAATGATCGCTTAGTGACACTGGCGACGGGGTGATCAAGGGGTTAAAACTTTATTAGGGGGGGTTAGTGGGGTACCCTAGACCTAAAGGGGGCTAACCCTAACTGCCCTAACACACTGTCATAAACTGACACCATGTAGTAATCAGAAAAAAAAAAAATGCTTGGTGACCGGGGGGGGGGGGGGGGGGTGATCGGGGGTGTTTTGTGTGCCTGGCATGTTCTACTGTGTGTGTATGTGTTTTCACTAACATTACAGTCTTCTCTCCTCGGCGCCGGAAGGGAAACTGCCGAGCCGAGGAGAGATGACATCATTTCCTTTGCTACTGTTTACCATACAGCAGCATAGGAATGATTTCATTGGCCCGGCGGCGATCGCGAGGGGAGGGGCCACGAATGGATGGGGGGGGGGGGTCCGATCGGAGGCAGATTACGTACGGGTACGTGATTCTGCCTGCCCGTGCCATTCTGCCGACGTATATCGTCGTGAGGCGGTCGGCAAGTGGTTAAAGAAAATATAGACCCCTTGGTAGATTATGTGAAAAATAAATTGGGAATATGGAAAAACTACCGTTATCAATGGCAGCGAGAATACAGTTGATTAAATCTATCATACTGCCGAAGTTTCTGTATGTAAAAATGTGAAGATGGGGTGGTTGGCGCTACCCTAAAAATGTGTGTGTACCAGGAGGGTATGTGAGCAGAAAAGGAAAATTTGTATATATTGTATATGATTGTGTGACAGGGAAGTGTCTATACTATACAACTACACATTAATGTGCTATCCCAAATGGGTAAAAGTGAGTGTACCCATATCTGTACATGAAATGTAATAAAGCAAATAACAGTAAATATAAACCACATGTGAAGAAAGTGCTGTGCGTGGTCACTCAGACTTCACCATACACATCCCTTCAGATATATATAAGTGTATACCATGAGCAAAATAGGTATGAAAAGAAATCACAACAAAAGCTAGATTAGTCCAGCCCTAAATTAGAGTCCATGGATTAATTCCACGTGCATATAAAAATAAATGAAAAAATAATAATATATATCCAAAAAACAAAGTCCCACAGTGTAGAAAAAATGGTAGTGCAACCAATTATATATTGCAAAAGAGTAGTGTCCAGTTGTAATTCTTCAAAGTGACTACGGTGCTCATCAGCATAAAGTGACAGGTAGTGCTCCCCCCATCAGGTCCCCACTCACCAAAAGAAGGAACCCCTGCAGGGGTAATGGGCGTTTATGGATAACCGTAAATGGAAGTTCTCCTCCACTCTTATCAGTGTCCCGCTATGGGTCTATCGGTCTCCCGCAGCTGGCTCTGCTCGATCAGGCTGTCTCAGCTGTCTACATTCAGGGGTGAAATGCTTCAGTCAGTTCTTACCAAGCCGTCACTCCACATTTCGGTCCTTCCCCTGTGGCATGGCGGGCTGAGCGGACTCCAGTCGCTGTGAACAGGGAACGTCTGCCGGACAGAGCCACTCGCCTTTCCCCACTTCCTGATCACACTGAGAGCACTTCTTGTACGTTTCTGTATGTGATGGCGCATTCGGAGGTAAAAATACCAAAATATATATTTAAAAAATTAAACTCCCAGTTAACTAGGTTTATCTGGGCATATGGGCGATGTAAATTGAAACTTTCTACGTTACAAAGACCTAATACTGCAGCAAGGTTGGCAATACCAAATTTATATTTATACTATCTGGCGGGGCAATTAAAACATTTAAGAACCTGGGTAATGCAAGAACAAGAAATGAGGGTGGAGAAATATTTGCTAAATAAAATGCAGGTAGGAGATCTACTGGTAGGACTAGAAATTACAGAATTAAGAAGGGTTGGATTAAAAATCCCCCTTCTAAAGCTGGTCAGGTCAGTTTGGAAGGAGGCGAAAAAACTGACGGGATTTAAAGATACCCCACCAGAAATGGCCCTATGGAACAATCCAATGCTCGAAGAATTAGAAATGTTTGAAGACAGTCATTTCTGGAAACAGAAAAAAGTAACAACTATTGGTCAGATGTATAATAATAATAATATAATAGCGTCATATGAGAATCTGTGTAAACAATATAACCTCCAGAGCAAACTGTTCTATAGATATCTACAGTTTAGACACTTATTACAGGTACAGTTTGGAAGAAAGGAACTAAAAATTTTTAAATACCCCCTTATAGGTATCCTAAGATTGCAGGGACCAAAGGGACTGATATCCAAGATATATTCACACCTATTACAGAATAAAATAAGTGGAGATCCGGTGGGTGTAAGGGACAAATGGCAGGCAGTCATCCCAGATATGAGTGATCAGGACTGTGAGGAAATCTGTTCTTCGCATTTGAAAGTACCCCCAGCAATGAATAATAAGATAATTCAATTAAATATAATACAGCAGACATATTTGGCACAGAATAGACTGTATAGGATGGGGAGGATGTATGCGCCAAACTGCACAAACAGTGTGGGAGTCTAGGGAGGTATTGGCAACAGGTGGTCAAGAAATTAGGAAAAGTCATAAATAAATCCATTATGGCCACTGTGGAATTATGTGTGCTGGGGGTAGTAAAAGAAAGAGGGTGTGGATACACTAGGATATTTTTGCAAGAAGTATTATTTCTGGCACGAAAACAAATAGTGGAAAAATTGATTCAGCCAAATCCACCTATAA
Organism: Aquarana catesbeiana; assembly: GCF_042186555.1. Classification (NCBI taxonomy): domain Eukaryota; kingdom Metazoa; phylum Chordata; class Amphibia; order Anura; family Ranidae; genus Aquarana; species Aquarana catesbeiana. The sequence goes on along the minus strand of NC_133330.1, from coordinate 85,789,480 downwards.
TAAATCAATGGGTGAGAGCAGTAAACCAAGTGGTACGTCATGAGAGAATATTGTATGAACAAAGAGGAAATGTGCAGAAATATGATAGGATTTGGGCAAAGTGGAACAGATCACATCTAACAACGGATGCAGGAAGACCTGAAAATATAGTACAAAGTGAATAAGAGGGGGAAGGAATTAGTGACTATAAGATGGATGAGAAGGAAGGAATGAGCCGTAAGAGCCCATTCACACAGGGACGACTTGTCAGGCGACCTAGTCGCCTGACAAGTCGCCTCCCGTTCTGTACAATGGAACCGTTCTAATCGGAGCGACGCAAGTCGCTCCGACTTAGAAAAAGGTTCCTGTACGACTTTGGGGGCGACTTGCATAGACTTCTATACAGAAGTCGTTTTGCAAGTCGCCGCGGAAGTCGTTTGCAGGTTGCCTCGCTGAGGCGACCTGCAAGTCGTGTTGCCCCTGTGTGAATAGGGTCTAAGAGTGAATGGTTATGAAAATAGATATACATGTTAATATTTCGGAAGAAAACAAATGTAAAACTATGCCAAATAATCTGTAAGTAAAAAAGTATTTGTAATAAAGAGTTGTGAAAAAAACGAAACAGTAAAGTTAGCCCAATTTTTTTTTTTTTATATAATGTGAAATATTTTACGTCGCGAAAATCGTGAGAGAATTGTGATCTTTTTATTCTAAGCAAAAAAATTGTGAGTCTCATTTTGGCCAGAAACGTGCAGCTCTAGAACATATCTTCCTGTCATACAACCCTCCGACTCTGCTCCAGCTTACTAAGCTGCTTGTTTTATGAATCATTTCCATTCTCGCTTTATCCAAAGGCTGGCCTTTGTACCAGTCATCTTCTATTCACCAGCATAGTACCAGAAAAGGTCACATAACCTTTGTTCTCAGTACTTCCATTACGCAGGTTTTAATATGTCCACATGCACTCTATGTGGGTGCTACTGAACTTGATTTTTTTGTCTCACTAAAATCTTCAGCTATGTGACTGACTTCTCTACAGACTTGCCCAGAGATCTCTCAACATCTCTTACTTACAGATATTAAAGAGTTAGGCATGATCCAACCTCTAGTTTGGGCCCCCCTCTTTCCTTGGGGCATGCAGATTGCTTCCCCCATACTCTGCAATCTATTATGAGGTAGTTCTTACCTAGTGTATTGATGGGGAACACCATACAAAAATGTATTCCCTTTCCTTATCCTGCAACCTCTTCTGTTTGAAATTTCCTAACCCTTAGTACAGGAAGTTTTTGGCTTGACCTTGTATGTTCTCTTCCTAACCTCTTGGCCCTTGCACTCCTTTGCGCTCTTTGTGGAAGAAGTTGCTCTTCCTTGTTGCCTACTGTGACCCTCTGTGTCCTTTTTTGATTGCTCTTGCCTGTGCAGAGCCCTCTCCTTGTGTTCTTTAGGGGTTACCAACTTAAAAACGTTTTATGTAAGAACAGAGCCGTCTATAAGTTGCATCTGGCAGCCATAGTTATACATCGTTTCCCCTTCTTCTTTTTTTTTTTTTTTTTTTTTTTCCTTGGGAGACCCCTTCTTTTTTTTCCTTTTTGCTATAAGTGGGCAAAGTTACCTGGAAGCCAATCCATCTTGCTTCTTTGGGGCTCTTCTTGATCATCTTTTGTGATGAAAATTCATTCTCTCTCCCCATGTTCTGCCTTAAAGGCATATTAAATCGTTTTCACTTCTCCTTATGGTGAGGCAAGGTCTGCCCACTCTGGTTATCTGAAACACCTTTCTTTGAAAATGTACCCCTCTTCGGTTTTTCTGCAGGATTGTCCCTCCTACGGAATTCCTTCCTCCTTTTTTCTAGGGTTTGAGCACTCAGGGAATGAATCCCTCCTTCCCTATCTAAGGCTACTCCAAGAGGTTTTGGGGTTCTTTTGGCCTTTTTAGCATCAAGCATTTACTTTTTTTTTTTTTTTTTTCTTTTTCACAAATGTGGGTCCAGCACTTGATTCTCTGGTTGTGTTTTCTAAACAGTTTGTTGCTAGGTGGCTGTTTGGGCCTCTACTAATACATGCTTTGGATGCAAGGTGCTTGTGTCGTCAACTGTCTGTTCGGGTCCCTTGAGACTTTTTTTTTTTTTTTTTCTGTGGGTCTGTTGCTGTAATTTTGGCTGGTTTGTTGCCCACGCTGTGAATTATTGCTTGGGGACATCCCATGGTCTAAAAATCATGTCATGTACTGTACAGCTAAGCTAATAGGAATTTTAATGCACCTATAAATTACGTATCTTGGAGTACAACGCAGAGCGCATATCCCTCCCCTCTTTCCTCTGTGATCACCTTATTGCTTGCTAGTTGTAGAGTGTTATATGTATACAGTGGGAAGCAGTCCCGGCAAACTTTTTGCCATTGTTCTGTTGCCTAAAGGTACTGGCATATAACCCCTATGGTCTGTGTATCAAGCCCTGGTTCCTTTACTGTACCCCAAGATATGGAATTTACAGATAAGTCAACATTTTTATTTTTAAACTTTGCAGGTTTAAAATATAGGTAGCATAATAAGAATGTTTTAGTGTATTTGCTCGATGGGGAAAATAACCCTTAGTTGGTGATTGGTAATGCAAATGCTTCAATCTGTCACATGACCAAGCAAGTTTATAATTGTGCTAATATATCTTTTTCTATTTGTAGGAGAATGTTCAGCAGCCCAGATTGAAGCCATTCAGGATCTTCATCCAGAAAACATGATAAACTGCCACTTAAGGTTTAAAGATCAAAATCTTGACATTCCAGCATCTGAAGTCTTTTCTGCAAATACTGACTTTGATTTTGACTCTGGTAAATATAGTTCATTTGAATTTCAAGATGCTTTTGGCAGTGTATTTTATGGTTTCCTTGTTCTCTGAGAAGGTTTATCCTGCTATTATTTTAACATTTCAGCATGGCAAAGGAACATTAGGGCATGTGACAACAAGACAAAACCTGTTTTTGTTTGTTTTTTTCCTTCATAATGGTTCTTCACAGAATGTGAACATCTACTTCAGGCTCCTCTATGGTAACACGCACCGGTCAACACCTCAAGTCCTTCTTTTGAGCAATAACAAGACCACCACTAAAATATTTAGACTTGACTAATGATCTTATTAAAAAGTTAACGTTTTTGTTCAGTGAAAAGCTCAGCAATCAGTATGTTTATCCTATACTTGGTCATTGATGTTTGTGTATAGTAGTTGCTTTTTTCCTGCTATTGGAAAAAAAAAAAGAAACGTTCCCTTATTTTACTTACAGCCTAGATCACATAGTATATGGCAGCCTTGAGCATTTAGGGTATTGTTATGATTAGAAACTGCAGAAAATCTGTTTTAGGCAGATCCTGATTGGCTACAGGGAACACTACCATGTAGGGTAGAGCAGGAGGAGCAATGTCTCTCGGGTTCAGGCAGTGGTTCCTGAAGCACAGATCCCATGGAGAAGTATGCCTTCCATGATCAGTGGTAGACCTTTTGAGAATGAACCTTTCTAGCTTTTGCCATCTTCGTAATAACAGATTTAGAGATGCCTCTGTCTCTCAAAACCTAGGCTTCAACAGCTAGTGACCATGAAGCAGGATGGAAAATCGGTCCTTGAAACAGAAGATCCTGACATTCTGGTAGAGCCCAAATCCAATCCAGAGTGGTGGAATGGATGTAAATGCCCTACATCTTTGTGCACTTTATGCAAAAAGAGGTAATGCAGCAATCCTATATTTCGAACACAAAAGAATTACAAAGATAATTAATCTAAAAGGTGCACAAAACCAATATCCCTGTAGTGATCAATACAAAAATGTGTGTAAAAAAAAAAAAATAATAAAGTTAATTCCTATAAACCCATAGTAAACAATATGCATCAAATGGTGAAATAACAGTCCCATAACATAAAATTAATTTATGCATAACAAAGTAAATTTCAAAGAGAAATATATAAAAGTCCAAATGTGAAATCTTGAGTGCTGAAAATCCACACGTAAGCATCCCAAACCACATCACAGACAAGTGTGCCAGTTCCTTTACATAACAGTAATGATCCCCAAATGATAAGAGATCAACAGCGCAGAAATCATCCCATTGGGGGGGCTCCACCGCCTCCACGATCCTTCACTGGTTATCCAAAGCCAGCACCTCGAAGTAATAATGAACAAAGGACCATAGAGTAGTATGCTAAAACCTCATGATTTATTAAAGACGATATACTCAAAAAAGTTAACACAACACAAACAAAAACACACCACACCTGGTGTACAATATCATATGCCACTGGCCTCACCCTACGTGCATTTCATCTGATGCAATGGACGTCTTCATGGAAATGAGCTGGTCCACTGCTTCTGATAGAGATCAATGCACCTTGAGAAAAACCTGTCCAGTTTGTTAAACCTGCTGAGGTCCACAATCTGACATCCACCATCTGCAACACAGGTCCTGGAACAGCTCTGGGTATAGGGGTCACTCCCCTGGGTCCAAGCTGAGAAAGGCTGGCTGTCAATTGTTTATGCCTGGGATGTACATGATGGAGATGATGAAAACATGTAATTCTGCCTAGGACAGGAAGGAACATGTACTTCTGCTCAGGACAGGATCCAACCTTTTTTTCCTTCCCATGGCAGGTCTTCTGGTTCCTCCCCGATGGTTGATGTTTGCCACCACTGTGGCTCTTTCAACTGAATCCAGATCAGATGACCTTCCATTAAGCTAGTCCAATGCTGCAGACAGCCAAAGTCACCAGATGTCTCAGGATGTTGATCAAGAGATGACTCCTTCAATGACCAAGTCCACTGCACTTAGAGGGTGCCCAAGACTCCTCTCCAGCATGACAGTCTGGCATCTGTTATGATGGATAGGGGTATCTCTGACTGTCTTTGGCTGGTGTGGGGATGGACAACTGAGTCACAGGGAATACTTTCTTCATATTTTTTCCCTTCTTCAGTCTGGTCTTGACTAGCATCTAGCCCCGAGTACCCTTAAGAGACATATTTCTGCTTTATCCATTCTCTTCCAGAAACCTCTAGCTTCACAATACTTAATCAAGACTTTTCTTTAGGGAGCTGCTCCTAATCCCCCAAAATTGCACCCTCTGTGTCATCTTGGATCTCAACCTGGTGCTGTTTATACTGTAGATAAATCCCTTTAAGCAAAATAGAGAGATCCCTTAACAAGGTTACATTCCTGGGTGCTACGTGTGTTTCTGAGCTGGCAGCCCTTTCTTGCAAAGAGTGTTTTCTCGTCTTTTACAGGGAAAGGTCTTCCTGAGTCCATAGCAAGTTTTTCACCAGTGACCAATTACCTCAAGGTAGCCTGCATGTAAACCATGGTCTGTACAAGTACAATACAAGTAATGTGTTCTGTACTGTACTTCAAAATAAAGAATGTAATGCAATTCAAAGTTTGTTTGTTTTTTTCTGCTTGCTGCAGCTCCACCCTAAACTGAAGCCTAATGCTGTGTACACGCGACCGTTTTTTCCGTCGGAATGAACTCTGAAGGTTTTTCAGAGTTCCGCTGAAACTGTCTTGCGTCGTTTTTGGTCCGTCGGAACAGCATACAGACGAGCGGTTTGCCCGATAGGAACTGATTCCGTCGGAAAGATTTGAAACATGTTCTATTTCTAGGTCCGTCAGAATTTTCAAAAATGAAGTCAGATAAGGCCCACACACGATCGGAATGTCCGCTGAAAAGATTCCGTCGGACTTTTCCTGCCGGAAAGTCCGACCGTGTGTACGCGGCATTAGGGGAGTTATAACCAGCAGAGAAGGCATGTATGTTTCCTATTTAGCATAATGGGCCTGTGATCAGGTAACCCAGTACACTTGCACAAGTGCAGACTTTACAGCATTTCCCCTTAGGCCTCCTCAGATGAACTGGCATGGACAGCGGCAAGAGTACGTGTTTATTGCAGCTGGGCTGACAGGTGGCTGTAGACAGGAGCCACAGCTGTCCACTGATCTTTGCATGTAACCATGCTTTGGTTAACTGTGATTAGGGACAAATGTCTGTCCCTAGACGCATCTTAAAGTAAGGCTCAGGGTAAGAGGCAAAGCCTGGGGTATTTATGAAACCCAAACAGCTAGAAGCAGGTGAGGGTAGGATAGTCCCATATTTACTGTAGGCAGACAGCAGAATGAATCAAAGTTTCTCATGGCTCTTGTAAGTAGGAGCAGCAACAAGGAAATGCTTCATCAATGCTGTATTGCAAGAAAGAGTGTGGAGCACTTGCACACGAGACTCTACCCAGCGAATGATGTTATTGTTCAGTCCCATAGCATTTACCCCTTTCCGCAATGGATCCTGGTGAGAGTGTCATTTTAAAGGAACCTTACATGGAAGAGACAAGCTCTAGCAGCAATATGCAGAAAAGTCATGCCTGAAGAAGAAAAATCTTGCGTAAAAAAAAAAAATATATATATATATATATATTAAAGTACTAGCAGAAATACGTTACTCTTTCACAGAGATTAATTGATTTGGACTCTTATTTGATCTGGCGTTCCTTCCATATGTACATATTTATTCTGGTAAGCCTCACATTGTTGGTCAGTTTAGAAGTGACCTTTTGGTGGCCTTTCTTTACATCAATTTAGAAAAGAGATCAGTCTTCCAATGCCCTTTTTCTCAAAGAACCCCTAGCATCCTCTGGAGGTACCCCAGGGTTCCTTGGAACCCTGCTTGGGAAAGGCTGCTCTAGAGTCTTTGTTGTTTTTATGGAGGATCTTTGAATATAAATAACTTGACATTAAAAAGAGCTAGAGAGGTCAGTGGTGGCTTGTTTTCAATCCTTTTAGTGGTTTGTTATAGTTAAATGACCATAGTCTGAGCATAGGTGCACTTTAAATAGAAACTGGTAATATTAAGTTGTTCTCTATGACATTGATATAAAAAAATGAAGACTATAGTTCCACTTTAATGTTTCTTTTTTTTATTAGTATTCTTTGTATCCGTCACTCTATAAAAATGTGTCTGCCACTTACCTGGAGCTTCTGCTATTTCCTGACACATGCTAAAGCTGTTATGTCTCTGTAAAGCCAGCAGGTTTCCTAATTATGGTCTTGTATGATATCTAGGTCACTACATCTGTTCCCTTGGTAGACAGAAGCTTTCAGAGGGCCAGCTAAAACAAATCAGCATCGGGGACACATCACTTATAGTAACAGCATCCATCCTGGGAATTAACGTGTACCAGGAGCAGACGAGTGCACATGTTCCTGTCTACCCTGGATTTTATACCAACCAGAAGGAGCTTCTTTTAAGCAGTCATTATCCTACCACCAATGTTAAGATTTTTGGAGTTGCTGAATTGCTGAAAAACCTTGAGGTGAGAGTTAAAGTCAGTTTCATTTGTAGATCCCTAAAGTGATGTCCCATGTGACCTTTTTAAAAACATTAAACAAGCAAATCATTGCCAGGCACCAAGAAGTGCAAGCATGCATGTTTATAGAGCACCTGAATTCTGGGACTCTCTATCTTGTAAGCCCCTAGGGTTGAGAGCTGGAAGACCAACCCTGTAAAAGAAGAGGCATTATACTTGGCTTTCTGGCACCCTATATCTGGAAATGCCACCATTTTAATGTTCTCCATCTGGTAACGGTATTGCACACTTCTGGATATTTGAATACGTGCTCCTGCTGCCACATATAGTGGTTTCTCCTGCCAGCTCATATTTCACTACAGGATATATGAGTCTGTGAGGGAACCATTGTGTGTCAAGGTGGAGCAGGTATTTGATCCATCCAACCTGTTGAATACCTGCAGCAGCTGGAAATGACACAGCAAATTGAAAGTAGGATAGTTGCGCTATTATGCAGAGAGATATTTAAACCTGAAATTGCTGCTGCTGTCACTTATGTGCTCCCACAGTAAATAAAGTGTAAATGAAACAGCGCTGCATAGGTATAAAAACACACAAAAATAAAAACAAATCCAAACTAGTGTGCAATATAAGTGTTCAAACAAAAGTCCAATATTAATATATAAAGTGATCATTTCTTCCGCTGATATTCGGAGAGATGTGAAGTGTTTCTTTGCTTCAAACAACCTCCATAGGCATAGTGATCCTGCCACCACATGCAATGCTCGCTCACCTCCTTACAAGACCCTGCTAGCGGGTCAAACACGCCTTGCACTCTGTGCGACTCTCCCTTCAGGAAATCCTCACTGGTCCTTGGTAACCTCTGTTGGACTCTCAAGAAAACAAGTAGTGATCTGTATCTGATAAGGGTTCCTTCCACTGTGCTACTTCAGACTTAAATCCAATGTAATCCACATTATCAATGCTTTTAAAACTTTTTAATGAATATAATGTGGATTACATTGGATTTAAGTCTGAAGTAGCACAGTGGAAGGAACCCTTATCAGATACAGATCACTACTTGTTTTCTTGAGGGTCCAACAGAGGTTACCAAGGACCAGTGAGGATTACCTGAAGGGAGAGTTGCACAGAGTGCAAGGTGTGTTTGACCCCTAGCAGGTTCTTGTAAGGAGATGAGCGAGCATTGCATGTGGTGGTGGGATCACTATGCCTATGGAGGTTGTTTAAAGCAAAGAAACACTTCACATCTCTCCGCATATCAGCGGAAGAAATTCTCACTTTATATATTAATATTGGACTTTTGTTTGCACACTAGTTTGGATTTGTTTTATTTTTGTGTGTTTTTATACCTATGCAGCGCTGTCCCATTTACACTTTATTTACTGGAAATGACACAAGCTGCCAGAAAGGTATGTATAGCACCTTTTCTTTAACAGTGCTGGTCTTTTTTTTTTTTTTTTTTTCTGTGTGACGATGGTGACGGGTCACTTTCAGGCTGCTCTTTCCTGCCTTGTACACAGGGCGGTTAGCTAGTAACTATGGCGGGTGGCTTCATGGACCAGCAATGCCACATAGGAGGTGCGCCTGAACTGTAGACCAGATGAGTAAGTCAAGGTGTGCATTTATAAGGCATCTAAACATTTATGCAGTCACCTCCTAAATGCCTTCTTTTAGTAGCTGCTGCTGGTTTAATGCTTTTGGTAGTGACCTTAGAGTCACTTTGCCTGAGATAAGCAGGCTTTGTACTTGAACTGCTGAAACAACTGTATCTGCATACAGTAGAAATGTCTTTTGTAGACACATTATTGCATCTTTAGCCTCTATCCACTATGTCTGTCTTTTCTTTTTTTTCATACTTTATAGATCTTGTTAAAAAAAAAGATATCTGCAGTAACAAATGGCAATCAGTCTGACTTCTTTGTCTTCCTCTTAAAGGGCAATTTCACCTTTACAAAAAAGAATAAATGCACATTTTTTTATGCACTTATTTTTTTTTTGCTAGAAACCGGTAAAGCAATTGTTCATGATGAGCAGATCGTGGCTGCACGGTCCTACAGACTATCTTTGTAGCTGTCTGTGCCTCCTATATGGGCAGGCAGTTACACTCTGACAGGAAGACTCAATGAACTACTAGGACGCTCAACCACGCCCTGGTAGTTAATTGAAAACCGCAGGACGACAGCCACAAAGGCTGTCGGTACTTGTAGTTTTTCACATTCACAAAACACTGCATAAATGACGTGGCCGGATGGGCATAGCCCCGTATGGCCGCATTTTATTTAGATTGTGACAGTGAGCGGGGGGAGAAGATCCCTGCTCACTGTCAATACGGGGAAGCCAGTGCATCTGTTACATGTTACACTCCTAAATATGTGTGGAACATGTTACAAAAGGTGAACTTATCCTTAAAAAAGTCATTGAATAATAATGTATGGTTGGAGCTGCTTCCTTTTGGGGAGAGGGGGAGTAATCCTTTGCAAACTGATCTTTTATCTAATGGTGGCATGTGCCTTAAAGTAACTCTGTCATTTTAAAAATAGGCTGTTATCAGGTATACAGTGCAAAAACTGATAGGACTAATAGTGTCAAAGCTTGCCAGCTTCCTTCCAACCCTCATGATTCCTGCTGGCCTATCACTAATTGCACATTAGTGGAAAAAAACGTATTATTTACTTGGTTTGGTTCTTTATTCTGCAGGTGAAGCCAGAGTTATCCATCATTACTGTCTATCAAAAAGAAAAATATACTGGGGTGCCCAGCTTCGTAACTTATGAAGTTGGTATATCTGATGTGCAGGTTTTAAACCAGGGCTCTCTAACTACCTCAATAACTATTTCCAGTTACATGTCTGATCAAACCATCAACATACCGATTAGACTGATGTCGGCTACAGGCCCACTTAATGGTATGTGAGCACTATACTGTTGTTCCTTACAATGTTATGGTCTTATTTCTGCAGTTTGAGTTTGTTCATAAATGTAAGAATTGAAGCATTGTAACACTCTTCACCACTTGTAGTGATCTAAATTGTTATTCTGGGTCTCTCTCTCCATTTTGCAGACAGCAACGCAACTTCTTAATACTTGTATTTTTAGTCTTCATGTCTAAAAAAAAATTTCACTGTTGCCATTTAAATGTTAGAGGATTTTCCAGGTATGGCTATTTTTTACATAGTTACATTGGTCCAGCTTTGACCTGAAAGCTGGAAACCACTGAAGTAAGCACCGCTAGTCCAGTGATCTCCACTTACCTCTGGGATCCGTGCCAAACAGCTGGCCTTCTGCTTTCTTAATACAGGAGGTTGGCTGCTCAGCACAGGCGTCTTTCAGAGAATGCTTTGCATTTCCTCAACAAATTCAAAGCATTCTCTGATTGGATGAGTTGGAAAAGTGAGGTGGTAACATGGTACGCTCCACCTTGTTCAGTCAGAGTGCTTTGTATTCATCTAGAAAATGCAAAACTATTTCTGAATGGCACCTGTGCCGAGCAGCCCACCTGTGTTCAGAAAGCAGCAGGCCAGCTGTGTAGTTTTTTTTTTTTTTTTTTTTTTTTATGTTATTGAGATTGTTAATCTGTTTTATTCTTCATACCCTCAAAACTTACAAGGTCCAAAAACAAATTTACAAGTCAATAAATGACCTTGCGGGGTCTCACAGTTCATACAGAATAGAAAACACTGGTTCACAAACATTAGCAAAATATGCAAATAGTAGGGTTACACACTCCCTAACTCAAAGTGAGCCTATATTGAGGGAGGGAATCTTTAAAGCGGAGTTCGACCCAAAAGTGTAACTTCCGCTCATTTGTCTCCTCTCCCCCTCCGGTGCCACAATTGGCACCGTTCGGCAGGGAGCGGGGACAGGGTACCGGTCTTTGACAGGTATCCTGTTCCCACTTCCGGAAGTCTGCGCCGCGGCCCATGACGTCACCACGGGGCTCCCTCCTCCTCCCCCTACTGCCGGGCCAGTAGGAGAGAGGAACGGGCCCTCACGCATGCGCAGTAGGGTTCCCGGCATGAAGCTGTAAGGCTACATTGCTGGGTTTCCTTACCCACAATGGCGGTGGCAGCACCCGTCAGCTGATGGAAACATAGCTGCGGTGCTGTCATCTCTGGACTCCAGGACAGGTAAGTGTCCTATTATTAAAAGCCAGCAGCTGCAGAATGTGTAGCTGCTGGCTTTTAATTTTTTTTCTGGGTGAACCTCCGCTTTAACGAGTTTTAACCATTATGGTATAGTCGGCAATGACGACCCTTTCCTTGAGAGTAAGATCAGATTTTTTTGCATAAAAGTACCAAATGCGTAATAACCGTTTGGCATATTTAGACAGAAGTTATACTTTCAGTAGTTTTGGAGAGTGAAGGATAAATATGTAATTTCACTCAAAGACCCTTTTTACGTTTTATATGTAGATCGTTTACACTTTATCCTATTGATCACGTCAATGAATATTGTTTACATTACCACCACTGCTAGCTGTTTGTTTTTGTTCTCTCCAGTGCCTTATACCATGGGCCAGGGCTTCTTCTATCACTTCCTGAACTCTTACCAGATGATTTTCTTCACTTTGTTCACATTGTTAGCAGGGGCTGCTATTGCCATACTAGGTAATTTATATTAATTATTCTTACTTAATATACATGTCTGTGTAATATTTCATTATTGCAAAACTATTCTGTTTTGCTCTTTCAGTGTTTTCACCAAAAGAGAAGATTGATCACCCAGCCTTCATGTCCGCATCACCACCTCGGTCTTTAGGCAGTAGTAAGTATTTAAAGTGGCTAAGCCATGTGGCTTTTATTTCAAAATTAAGATGCATAAAGGTTTAATTCAAAGAACTGTTTTGTGCTGTTTAGCTGCTATTGATGCGCCTTTCATGGCTTCTATCTCTAATGGCTCAATTTTCAAAAATGCCTAACGCTCTTTATTTAGCCTGCTCTGTGAGTCTTGTTTTACCTCTAGCAGGACTTATTTTAAACTTTCTGACCAGTTGGGCTAGAAGTCCACAATGGCTGATCAAATTCTACCAATCGATCACAACTATCTGACTGGTAGATCACAACCCTGCCATGCCACTATCTCCTGACCCCTCCCACCCACCCTTAGATCAGAATGGCAAACACCTGAACCACAGGAACAAAAGAGCTGGTGTTAGCAAGCAGTACATGGCAAGGCCCAGCCAAGTGTATCTGTGTTAAAAAGAAAAAAGATGCAGCGCTCAAGATAAAAGTCCTTAGACCCTTCGGTCCTCAGATATAAATAGTAGCCGAACACTTCATGGGATATATTTGAAGAGTGAGAGAGGGAAGATGACCACCACCCAAACACATTGCCTCTTGCCCTCCTCTTTGACCCTTATTAAAGGAGTCAAATGAGCAGATAGGTGGAATAAACACTCCAGTTCACGATCGTCCACAATCGATCAGGCACGGCAAATAAAACAGGATGGACACAGGTTTCCCAGTCTCCATGCTCCGTTCCTAATGGTCACACCATTAGATTCACAAAATATCATCCCATAAAATATAAAGGAAGAATCCTCATGGTGTAGTAGTTCTAATGGAGAAAATATATATATATTAGCAAAAATACAGATTTTTACTTGTAAACAAAAAAGTGTCAGAGGGCCTGGTCTTAAAGTGGAGCTACACCCAAAAGGGGACGCTGCGATTGTCTGACCCTCCCCCCCTTCCGCTGCCACATTTGGCACCTTTTGGGGGCAGAGTGGAAGCGGGTACCTGGTTTTGACAGGTACCCGCTCCCACTTCTGCCTCAGTTTGCCTCGCCCTCCTCCATTCCCCCTGAAGCCGGCCCATTGAGAAAGCGAAGCATAATTTGCGCATGCACAGTAGGAAACCGGCTCTGAAGCTCTAAGACTTCACTGCTGGTTTCCCTTAGCCAGGTTGGAGGTGGCAGACCCAGCAGCTACAGTATTTGTAGCTGCTGACTTTTAATTTTTTGGGAGGGGGGTGGTGGAACGCCTCTTTAAAATGGATAATGACCCTCTATGTGGCTAGGCTGTGAAAAAGTCTCACACATGTGGTATTGCCATACTCAGGAGTAGCAGAATGTATTTTGGGGTGTAGTTGCAAGTATGCGTATGCTGTGTGTGACAATTAACTTGTTAATATAAATATAAAAGGGTTGCTGGTTCAAATCCCAACCACGACACTACCTGCCTGGAGTTTGCATGTTCTCCCTGTACCTGCGTGGGGTTCCTCCGGGTACTCCGGTTTCCTCCCACACTCCAAAGACATGCTGGTAGGTTTATTGGCTTCTGTCTAAATTGGCCCTAATATATGAATGTGAGTTAGGGGCCTTAGATTGTAAGCTCCTTGAGGGTAGGGACCGATGTGAATGTAGAATGTATATGTAAAGTGCTGCGTAAATTGACGGCGCTATATACCGTATTTATCGGCGTATAACACGCACCCCAATTTAGGAGGGAATTTTAAGGAAAAAAAACTTTTAGGAGGAAAGTTGAAGGGAAAAAAACTTACATTTAAATGCCCATCATTGCAGCCTTCTCAGTGCAGCCTTGCCCCAGTGCAGCCTTGTCAGTGCAGCCTTCCCCAGTGCAGCCTTCCCCAGTGCAGCCTTGTCAGTGCAGCCTTCCCCAGTGCAGCCTTCCCCAGTGCAGCCTTCCCCAGTGCAGCCTTCCCCAGTGCAGCCTTGTCAGTGCAGCCTTGTCAGTGCAGCCTTGTCAGTGCAGCCTTGTCAGTGCAGCCTTGTCAGTGCAGCCTTGTCAGTGCAGCCTTGTCAGTGCAGCCTTGTCAGTGCAGCCTTGTCAGTGCAGCCTTGTCAGTGCAGCCTTGTCAGTGCAGCCTTGCCCAGTGCAGCCTTCGATCCCCTGTCTTCAAAATCGCCGACCGCGATTTGAAAATGGAGCCGCCGGCACCGAAATACACAGAGCCGGTCCTCGGCTCTTTCCGGCGGCTCTCGTTCACTTTCGGCTCCACTCGTAGTCCCGAGCGGAGCTATCCGAACCTAGCCGAGTACGTTCGGATAGCTCCGCTCGGGACTACGATTGGAGCCGAAAGTGAACGAGAGCCGCCGGAAAGAGCCGAGGACCGGCTCTGTGTATTTCGGCGCCGGCGGCGCCATTTTCAAATCGCGGTCGGCGATTTTGACAGCTCGGGATCGCATGGTATCAGCGTATAACACGTACCTGCGACTTTCCCCTGATTTTAAGGGGAAAAAAGTGCGTGTTATACGCCGATAAATACGGTAAGTACCTTGAATAATAGTATGACATTTGTGTGGGAAAAAAACACATTTTATTTAATCTCTTAATTTTCCAAAGAATTGTGGAAAAAATTATAGCTTCGGGAAACTCGCCATGCCTCTTACTAAATACCTTGGACTGTCTACTTCCAAAAAGGCCAGGGGAGTATTTGTACTGTCCTGGCATGTTAGGGCCTCAAGAAATGAGATAGGCCAGCAGTACATCAGGTGTAATGAATTTTCAATGATGGGTACCATAGTTTGTAGACACTATACATTTCACACAGACCAAATATACACAGATTATACACAGATAGCAGTATAAATTTTAATCAAAATGTATGAAGAAAAATTACTGATTTGCAAAATTTTATAACAATTTTTTTTTTTAAATTTCAGGAATTTTTCTTTTATAGCACAAAAAATATAACACTCGGTGACTTAAATGCCACCAAACAAAAGCTCCATTTGTCTAAAAAAAATATGAAAACTTTCATATGGGTACACTGTTGCATGACTGCGTAATTGTCGTTCAACGTTTGACAGCTGAAAATTGGCCTGAGCAGGAAGTGGATGAAAGTGTTCGGTATTGAGGTGGTTAAGGTAGTTTCTGCCTTTTGCCTCAACCAAGACATTGTTCTCCCATCCCTCTGTCAGCCTCCGGTTCCTCAAAAGAAAATTTAATTGTCTGGATGTGGTTCGGATTGTGTTAATCTATCTCTCAGCCACTGCTTCTACTAGTGGGTCTCCCTGCTACACAAGAAGCAGGTCATCTATATAGCACCCACACCACAGGATATTGTGTATAAATGGGGATTGTGTTTAATGAAAATTACTTTCTCCTCCCATGTGCTCATGTATAGGTTTGCCAGTGAGGGCAAAAATTTTGCCCCCATTGACGCCCCACAAAGTTGAAGAAAGTACATCAAATGTAGAAATAGTTATGTTATAAGAGTTATAATTAAATGTTCTATAATTAAATGTTCTTTTACCAATAATATAGCTAAATGATAAGGTATCGATGAGTTTAAGGACTATAGGTTTATAGTAACCCAGGTTAGACTAGTGTTCTATGGCAGATCCCTTAACTGCGAAAGGACACTTTTGGTGTCTCGAAGACCCCTTTCACACTGGGGCTGCTCGTCTTAGCGGTGCTTTACCGCTGTTTAAGCAGAGCTGCTTTTCGGCTGCTAGCGCAGTGCTTTTAACCCCACAAAAGATGTTAAAAACTCCAGTGTTGAGGTGCTTTCAAAACGCTTTACAGGTGCTTCGGAATCGCTGCCCATTCATTGCAATGTGCAGTGGCCTTTGGGGAGCGATATGTACAGCGCTCCCAAACCGCCCCAAATATGCTGCTTGCGGGACTTTTTGTAACATCTTACATATAGTAATCAACCTATTCACTTAATGGCGCCACAAGGCAGCCAATACCAGCAACTGTAGGTTTACCTCTTGGTTGTTCTCTGGATTTGTGTACCTTTAGTGGAATACCTGTGTGATAGGACAATAAATGCACAAGTACCATTTCTCACTAATAATCCCCTCACTACGCTACACTACGCTTGTCTCCTCTGTGCCTGATTCACACCACTGCGTCGCGGTGATGTGTGGGCAGTGTGCACTGAAAAAAGTACTGCATTGTTGTATACCTGGAAAACTTTTGATACGGTCTTGTGGCCTTGTCTACAATATGCCTTGAACTGCTCAGTTTTCGGGCCCCATTTCGATCTCTTCCTTATACTCTAGCCCCCAGACATATTTGAAATATTTTTTGTTTTGTTTTTTCTAGGGGAACGGGGTAGGTCTACCAACTCTTGTCTTTACTCTTTTTGCTTTAGTCATCAAACCCCTTAACACAAAAGATTCACTCCCATTGAGAGATTTTGAGTCGTCATTATAAACTGTTCTTGTTTGCTGATATCTTTTTATTTGTTTCAGCACCCCCTATTACATCCCCTAACCTACTTCGAGTCCTGCACCACTTTTTGCTTTTCTCAGACCTTGAGGTTAACAAAGTCCCATGCAATCGACCTTTTTCTTCAAGACTTCATCTTTCTCGTTTCAATGGATACTCCACTACTTACCTTACCTAGGCATTAATCTGACTAAAACCTATGACACTCTTTGTCAGGCAAACTACCCACCCATTCTTCGTAAACAAACCTCTCCCCTGACCCAATGGGCACCCTTGCTAAGCTCTTGGCTAGTCAGATTGACCGCAGTGTAGATTACTTTAACAACTCTCAGTTGTAGGTTTTTTTTTTTTTCTTTTTTTTTTCTTTTTTTGCTCTTCACAGGTGCATACTGCACTATGTCTGTCTGGGGATCCCTCAAGCACCGGTTGCCGAAGGCTGCTCTATTCCTGCAGAGACTGAGTAGTTGCCTTGGTCTCCCTCAACTACTAACTTATTACCATGCATCACAGCTAGCCCAAGTTACACAGTTTCACACCACCTGGGAAGTTCCACTGTGGATAGGTCTCAAAGTGGTCGACAGAAATTCTTTCTGTAGATAATGTTTTTTATGACTTAATCCCCCAGAACTCTCCTCCCCGGCCGTTGCTATCTTTCATTCTCCACCCATTCTACCCAGCAGTAGAATCCCCAAATTCCTTTGCCTTCTGGTCTACATTAAACCTTACTCGGCTATACTGGCTACCTGGCCCTAACGGAATTTTACCTTTTATAACTCTCCAATGGAACCACAAACTTCCCCATTCTGAGATATGTAGATATCTCCAAGTCAAACACTTTTACGTAAACAGATATCAGGGCTACAACCAAATTCTGCTCTCAAAATGTGGCAGCTTTGAAAACTGATATCTTGATGGAAGATATTTGGTCAAGGCACGGATCACGTTTGGCCCAACCTACTTGCCAGCCTGTTACAGGGGATGTGGGGAGAAGGAAACCCATCTCCGCATTTGGTGGACCTGCCCACCCATTACAAACCTTTTGATCTGAAGCATTATCACTGCTGCCAAACACTCACTAACAAAGGCCTACAAAACCGCCAATTTACACCTCACCAAAACCTAGCATAGGGTCACGCAGCCCATGATCCATGGAAAGATGGAAGCCAACCCTACAAGAAGCTATAGAGACCTTGGGTTGCTCATTTCCTCCTTGTTGGTTTTGATGAATTCCTGATTGAGCCTTGATTTTATACCATTTTTTTCCCCTGTTTCTCCTCCCATCATGATGCATACATGGTCATACTCCCGGGTTCCCCTCCAACTCTCCTACCCTTCCTTTACCCCTGCTCTACAAGTTATTCTGTTTGTGTGCTATACTTTGTTTTGTGCACAATTATTCATTCATCCTATATCGACATATCATATTCTTCTAATATCACATGTATTTATCATGCAACATGTACACAGGTCATCTGTGTTTTCTTAAAACATCTGAGAAATAGCATAGGCATCACTCATGATCATACATATATATAAAGAAAAAAAATATATACAGTAATTGAAGATCTTTCTTGGTTGTTGGAAGTGGACTTTAGATTAGATTTTACTGGGAGTCTGGAGAAAAGTTCAGCTGTACAAACAAACTTTCCTTATCGACACTCCTGGGTCAATACTATTATAGTCTGTTCATATATTTGGGGTTATTGAGTTTTGGGTGTCATGTACACCTTACAGCTCATCCATTGTCTGTAAGACAGCTTGAGTCAACATTGGTGTTGATGAAGGATCTAAATTCACAATGGGTTTATTCATCCACTTTTCTTCTTTAATTGAAAGCTTTGTAACTTGGTTTTGGACACATAAATTTAGTTCCTTGTCAGCTGGTTTTATGTAGTGTTTGTTTCTTTTGGAAGGGGAAGTGTTCTTTTGGAAGTTAACTCAGAACTTAACAGTTTAAATTAAATAATGATATTTTGCGGTATCTCTGTCATGACTTTCACTTTAACCACTTCAATACAGGGCACCCCCCTTCCTACCCAGGACAATTTTCAGCTTTCAGCGCTGTCACACTTTAAATGACAATTGCAATGCCATGCAACACTGTATCCAAACTAAATTTTTATCATTTTCTTCCCACAAATAGAGCTTCTTTTGGTGGTATTTGATCACTTGAATTTTCTATTTTTTGCTAAACAAACTAAAGACTGTCATTTTTGAAAAAAAAGTGTTTTTTCATTGTTATAAAATTTTGTTTTCTCCTTCACTGACGGGCACTGATAAGGAGGCACTGCTGAGGAGGCACTAATATGTACAAATAATGGGCACTGATGAGGGGGTACTGAGTCATTACTGGTGGGCACTGATTGTCACTTTGGTGGGCACTGATTGTCACTTTGGTGGGCACTGATTGTCACTTTGGTGGGCACCTCTGATGGGGGCTGTGCTGATAATCAATGCGCTGATTATTAGCGCACACAACCCCCCCCCATCAGTGAGAACCCAGAAAAGCAGATTACCGGCACTTCCTGGTTACCGCTGTGATCAGCTGCGATTGGTCACAGCTGATTACGTGGAAAAGCGCCAACGTCATAGGCTCGTTACCACGCTCAGAGATGCAGTTTGTCAGAGTGACACACCGCACCACCGATTTGCCATTCTGCGCACCCATGGGGGCGCGCACGAGCGGCTTATCCTGCTCCTAGACTTCATATGACGCCCAGTCAGGACAAAGGAGCTACATTGCGGACATCAATCCCCAATAGGGTGGGCAGGAAGTGGTAAACATGAGGTCGTTTATAAACAATCCAAGGATGGGAAGGGGTTAAAGTGAATGTATCGGCACTGCAATGATCCCGCCAGACTGCACCCCACACCAGCTGAGCGTTGTAACACAGCGGCTGGTGTGCATTAGCACTCAGGATGTTAAACCTTGCTGAACGCAAGAGGCATGGAGAGCCATATACTGTTGACTAAGATAAATTTGGAGGAAGTTTTTGGAATTGGGATTTTGGCCCTTGAAAACAAGTGAAAATTGCAAACTTTGCCTAGGTGTCTGTAACACTAAAGCACACCTGGCCCTTCCCCCTACCCGAACTCTTAAAAACTATTGCACTTTACTACAAAGTACACTTAACCCCTTCTTTTACCAAACCCTCCTGAACAAAAATGTCATATCCTATATGTATACGTATACCTGTGGCAGTTTTTCCGTATTGCTGCAGTTTTCAGTGGTTCTCACCTTCCTGCTGGCTGTGTCTCCAACAAGTATTCCAAAGTTGGCCTTACACTAGCAGATTTTCCAACAACCATTTTATTTGTACGAATATTCATGTGAAAATTCTCAATACATTTGATGACTTGACAAATACTGTTCAAGATATTTCTTTTGCTTTTGGAATTAATGTAATTTCCTGAATGCAAACCACAGTCACTGCTAGACCCCACTAATGATTAGAAAATCAAACAAATGTTGTAAAATTATAAATTTTTAACTAAATTCTACTAGTGTTTGGCCAGCTTTAGCATTTAATTGCTCCATCTTCTGACTTTCTCACCAAATAATTTGCAGAAAAAAATCAGAAAATCTGAATTCTGCTTAGAATAGCAAAATGTTGTTGAATTCTAGGATGGTCTGAGGTTTTGTGCAGCCTTTAGGGCAAACCAGTCAACAGCAGCATTGTTACAGTGGTAAGTCAAAACTTTTAAAATGTTTATCTTTATTTTAAGGTTTTGTATCACCACCAGCCTTGAATTATCCCACCCAAGGATCTCCTAGGAAGAACAATTCACAATCACGAATATTGTGGAGTCCAAACTATGCTTCTAATTGAGAACTCTGTGCTATACCAAAGACCTCAGCGATTTAAATTGTGTGCCTTGAGTCACAAATATGTCCCATGCCGGACAGCATGAGATCAATATTTTATGCAGTTTGCATTGCTTCATGTTTGATTGGTACTGTCTTTTATTTGAACTGTTTTGTTTTTGTCTAGCTTGATCTAGTGTCTTAGTTTTATTTCTTGAGAATGTATTTTATGTGATTTATCATCCTTCCACTGTTTTTTGTTTTTTTTTGTTTTTTTTCTTTCCAAAAGATTTGGGCATATTTAACAAAGCAGAACATATTCAAATAGCAGTAATGTGTATGAACTAATCAGAATCTTTTTACAGATTTTAAAATGCCATTCTGAACTCTGATTGGTTTCACTATGCACTTCCTCCCTTATATTTGATCTGCTTTATTAAATAAGCTAGCAAATGACCACTATGAGCAAGTTTCTCCTCAGGCCTGTCTTTGTTTTAGATTTTGTCTGAAATTTAGAATGATTTCTCTCTATGTTATGACTTTTGTTTAACTCAGGAATATTTTGCACTGACTAGCAACTGTAGCCTAATAATGTGAGTCTAACCAATCAGAAACAAGTAGCTGTGAATTCTGATCTGTGTTTGTTACATACCTTACCTGTTGATTTACAAGCCAGTCGTTCTAACTGCCACAAAATACTATTCTTCCTGGAAGATGCAGGAGAGAACACTCTGAATATTTCAGTACAGCAACATGTGATTAAAATGTGCTGCCATACACCATCCATATACAGGCGTACCTTGCTGTAGGTGATTTTCTTTCTTTGCTTTAAGAGGACCCGTCAGGAATAAAAATGTAAAATCAGATCAGCAATGGCAGTTCCCAAAGGATACCTATCCTGACAGAAATACATAGGCTGCCATTGCTGACTTTCTGAAAATGCTAGTTGCCTGGCTTTCTCCGGCTTGAGTTTTTTGGGTTTCTTTTAACCTGAAATAAGTATGCAGGCTTTGAAATCCAGGTCAGTGAATTGACAAGTATTGGAATTATGACCTTACAAGCTATTCTTTTAGTTACTGTTCTACTGTATTTATTTTAAACCTCTACTTATTTTTTGCTCGATTTTAGAAATCGTTTTATTTTTACATTGATTAGTTTGGTTGCTATACCAGTATACCATTTTTTTGGGGGGGGGATAACCACAGTTTAGGATGCTATTGAAGAAATGGCCTACCTTTCAGCAATGATTAAAGTAAAAAATTTGGAAAAAAGAGATCCTGTTTGTCATCTGCAAAAATCTACCCCCTCCCCCCTCATTTTTTCCCCTTACTGTCCCCCTTCAAAAGCTTTGATCCAAGAAGTAGGAAAGACAATTGAACATTTGATTTGAGAGTTGTAAAGTGAAATTCTTTGATCAATATCACACTCTCCTTCCCTCACCGTAAAAAGAAAATCTCTTGGAAAATAGTTTTTTATTAACGGATACCATTCTTACATAGTAGTCCACTGGAAGTGTGTTTTTAAAAAGGATGCACCCAAAGCCACTTGCATTCCACATTTTATTTCTTACCTCATATTACATTTAGTCTAGTTACATATTCTGACTAAAGCTGTGTTTCAGTCACCTCTGTTAATTAGCATAGGGGACAGAGTTTAGTGAAAGTTTTTTGCATGCCACCTACAGTTAGATATTTTAATTTATTCTAATAAAATGACTGTGACCATTGGGGTCTTATTCGCTATGGGCAATACCTCCTCTTTAATTTCTGCTGAGTTTAAGACACCAGCCTTTTGGGGCACCATGAACAAGCTCCCAGCTATATAGGCTGATGCTTTTGTTTCCTTGCATATAATTAGCGCTGCATGCTCTTCCTCAAAGTGTGAGTTGTGACTGGGCATTTTCACTCATTGCTTTCAGATTGCAACAGGCATAAAACAAAGTCATGTATTACATATCTGTGTGTTTTGGACCATTCCAATCAAGCTTGTTCTGTAAAGGTGGAAGAAAAGAAAACGGGGAAGTTCTACCCAGCAACCAGTTTCTGGCTGTAATTTTCTTAGCACCGGTTCTAAAATGAGTGCTGCTGTCTCTTTTCAATCATTTCTATAGAACACTCTTTACAAGAAAACTTTACTAATATTATATGTCATAAAATTATATTGAATTATAGGTGCTTAGGCACTTAAACTTAATTTCTGAGCACCCCAGAAGCCACCTAAACTGAAGGCATTTATTATGCAAATGGAAATCTCAAACTCTCAAAATGCAGAATACGGCTACTACCTGGTAGCTAGAGTAAGTGCTGAAGGTACCACAAGCCAGTTGAATGTAAACAGAACATTCCATTACAACATGTACTGTCCTATTTTATTCTTGTGTGATACTAGCCTATTGCGTAATTTATACACCTATAAAATACAACACGCCATCTTAAAACCAAGTGTATTAATGTAATCTGATCCAACACAGATGCAAAATGTTTGTTTTCTCACTTTGATTGTGGTAGAGCCATGTAAATAAGGCTCTTCTTGGGAGCCATACACACAAAATCACTGCTGTATAGCTTAGATACAGTCTAATTATGCAAAGTAAATTAGTGCTTCTAAAACTCTGACATTAAATATGAACAAAGCATATCCCTAGTGTGCACCTGTCTCAATCCAGATCACAAAGTGTAATTTCTTTCTGCTGCCTTATTCCTGTGCTATCTGCATGAGTCACCTTTGACAGGTTTTCCTGACACCAAGAGATAGAAGGGTGACATGGGAGGGAGCTCCAGCACACAGCCCGTGATCGACAGCCTAAGCTTTGTTTCTTTGTGACGGGGGGAGGGCTTCCCTTCCCTCCAATCAGCTCTCTCCCTACTGAGGCCTGCATATTGTAACTTTAGCTTCTTGCCCCCTGCTTTCTGAAAGCTCAGATAAGCTGTATAAATTCTGCACTTTGAACTGATGTAGAGAAGAGAGTGCTGTAAATAAATGCGTACAACTTATGCAGCAGGATTTGTTTCATCTCTGTATATTACCTGAAGCTAGTCACTTCACTGGGTAAATGTAAGGGGTTACAACCACATTTTAATATAGCTGATATAGAACCCATGATTATGAAATAGAGCTTTTGAGGGGGAATCAGCTAGGATAGCGAATAGGGCTTATGCTGAATCATAACAAAATTAATTTAAAAGTCCTTACTCTAAAGCTCTGCAAAGTTATAGTACTGTTGTCTTAAACGGGTTTGTGTCAGCACTGCCAATAGAAACCCAAAGAGGTTCAATCTTCATATTACATCTATTCCTTGCTTATATATCTGTGAAGACATATAGTGCTTAAATTGAAGGACCTAAATATAAAACCAGTGCACAAAGTTCACAGTACAAATGTCCATTATACCATGTACAGAAACTGCATCTGCATCCATCCATCCATACCAACATTCATATAATGAAATATTAACAAACTATATAGAGCCATAAATCTTTGTTCATGAGGAGCATCTACTTAGTTTTGTGTGTTTTATGTTACAATGGCCTGTCTGCACTATTTGAGGAAGGGGCTCTGTAAAACATGTACAGCTTTAATGAAGAGTCCCTGCACTATTTTTAAGAACATCTCAGATTCAGTTTTTTTGTGTAAAAACTGCTTCAATAATTTAGTGTACAGGTGTTGAAAATTTCATGACTCATTTATGTATGGCATCATATGAGAAGGAACCCTGGCAATGTCTAATTGGATGAATACAATGTGAAAAAAATGTGAATTTGTTTTCTGTCACTGTCAAAATTGCTGAAGTATGAAACTTTTTCTCAGGAGCCAAGAAACTCTTCTGTACTTTAAATACCTCAAGCTAAAAGGTGTGTGTGTATTAACGTTCTTGAAGAAGTTGAACAATGTTGAATGTACACATAAGATTTTTTTTTTTCTGTCATAAAGAAGTGAACTCTCATTCATTCATATTCTTTCTGCTGACTCGCTGTGAATGCCTTTTGTGCCTTATGTTTTTTGCTTGTCGGCTACATTGCAGATTTTCTTTGTACAATAAAGTTTCTTATGTTTCTTAATACTTGCTGCATTGTCATCTGTAAAACATTTGCATTAATTTGTACTTAACCACTTGCTTACTGGGCACTTAAACCCCCTCCTGCCAGACCAATTTTCAGCTTTCAGCGCTGACGCACTTTTAATGAGAATTGCGTGGTCATGCAACACTGTACCCAAATGAAATTTTTATCATTTTTTTCCCCACAAATAGAGCTTTCTTTTGGTTTTTATTTTTTGCTAAACAAACAAAAAAAGCTGGAAATTTTTGAAAAAAAAAATCATGTTTAATAGTTTGTTATAAAATTTTGCAAACAGGTAATTTTTCTCTTTCATTGATATGCGCTGATGAGGCGGCACTGGTGGGCACTGATAGGCTGCACTGATGGGCATGGATAGGCACAGATAAGGCGGCACTGATGGGCACAGTTATGGCAGCACTGATAGGCACAGTTATGGCGGCACTGATAGGCACAGTTATGGCGGCACTGATGGGGACAGATAAGGCTGTACTGATGGGCACAGATAAGGCGGCACTGATAGGTACCACTGATGGGCGGCACTGATGGGTGGCAGTGATGGGCGGCACTGATGGGCACTTATGGGCACTGGTAGGTGACACTGGGCACTAATGTGTAGCACTGATGGGTGGCACTGATTGATGGCACTGATGGGTGACGCTGGTGGGCACTGGTAGGCAGCACTGCTGCCTATTGCTGTGTCACTGACAGGGGCAGATGATCGCCGTGATCGGGACTGATGTCCCGATCACGGCCGCCGGTGATCGGGGTTTTTTTTTTCCTCCTAACGCTGTCAGCGCGAGGAGGAAAAATAGCCGATTACCAGGTCTGTTGATGTCACATGATCAGCTGTCATTGGCTGACAGCTGATCATGTGGTAAGGGGTCGGGACCGACCCCTTACTCTGATCTGTGATCAGGCGAGTCTCATAGACTCGCTGATCACCGAGCGCGCCACGCGCACAGGCCGCTCGTGCACGGGACGACGTCAATGGACGTCGTCCTGGCAATGTAGATCCGTGCTGTTGCCGTCATTTGGCAATGGCCCGGATCTGAAGTGGTTAAAAAGGAAGTAAACTTCCGCTGCAAACTTAGACCTATAGGTAAGCCTATAATGAGGCTTACCTATAGTTATTAAAAATATCTCCTAAACCTATACAGTTTAGGAGATATTTCCAGTGCATGCAACCAGTGACATCACTGGTGCATGCGTTCTGAAGGAATGGCCCACGGGTACATACATGCATGTGCGCGGGAGTGACGTCATCGCGGCTCCGGCCAGTCACAACACTGGAGCCCGCAAACCCGGAAGAAGCTCTGGGAAAGATGTCAGCCGAGACAGCGGTGTGCGGGGACCGCTGCCACAGCTTTGTTTTATTGGGAATCCCAATCCGGTTCCTTATTATCCAGTACAACAGGATTATAGATCCCCACAAAGGTCAGTCAGACCCCAGCAGGGCTATGATAGACCCTATGTGGAATATGATGGCTCTCAAAAAGTGGGCCACCCAGGGTAGCATAATAGGTATGCTTCCTTAGTAGGATATGTTGAAGAACCTTATCTAACAAGAAAATATCCCGGGGGGGAGGACACAATGGAAACACATTTGGAGCAGAAGGAAAAGTCAGAGGGGGAGGAGAGCAGGAAGGAGGCTCCAAAAAGTAAATACAAATAGGGAAGGGTATCTATAATTTGAGTGGAGTCCCCCTTAATAGTAATAAAATGAAGGTATTAAACAAAGGATTGAAATTTGCCCCCACTAAGAATCTAAATTTGAGACTTGTATAAATATTCAAAAATATATGTGGACACTCAACATTAAAAAGTATTTTATATAGAAAGCTACTAAGAGGGTCACCCAGAATGTTACATCAGACACGACTTTGCGGAATAAATCTATATTTAATCGCCCCTCCTCTAATAATAAGTTTACAGAGGTTTTTTAAAATATGGTGGTCAATGATTTGTAAAAATTGAAGATTAGGAAAGGGAATGACCCTGAATATATCAGAAGAGGTATACAGTCCCTGGAGGATAAGAAAGAGGTGGTTATTAGGCCTGCAGACAAAGGAGGAGGGATTGTACTGATGTCAAGAACTTATAAGAATGAGATGGAGAGATTATTAGGGGATACCAACGCATATACACTACTTGGGTCCAATCCGGTTAGACAATATAAGGATGATCTTTCAAAACTAAATAGAGAGGAACTAAGAAAAACATTCTATGTAAAAAAGAAGCAGAATATTTGAACCCTACCTCATGTGGAACTTCAATAATATACTTTCTTCCAAAAATAAATAATGATAGTAAAAATCCACCGAGTAGGCCTTTAGTCTATGGGGTGGGAGGATTCCTTAACATCAAGACTGGGTCAGTAGCTAGATATTTTTTTACAGCCTTTGGTCATGTTGACCCCTGCGTATCTTAAGGATACCAAACATTTATTGCAAATTTTGGAAAATGTTAAAACTGATAACTCCTTGTTTTCTCTTTCGTTAATTGACGGACACAGCTCCATTCTCTTGACCGTAGGGTTATATCTTCTTCCTTTCAGGAGAGACTAGGCAGAACATGCATTGCATGTAAAAAAAACAGTACTATACAGTTCTGCCCAGGGGGCGGTCCCTCTGATATAACCCCTCAGCCTGCCTCCTGCAGCTCAGTTTTTTCTGCCTAGCAAATGAGAAGGACCTAGGCTCCCTATCTGGACCATTGGTCCTGGGGTTTTTTTCTGGATTTTGCCTTTTTTGCACAATATTTTAAGATTCTGTGATCTTCTATCAACAGCCGGCTGGGTGACAGGCTAGATAAATATAGATCCTTGAAGTCTCCCCAGCCAGGCCACTGAGCGTGTTCAGGCCCTAGCTACACGCTAGGTCGGCCACGACATGCCCCTCAGGCTCTAGGGCCGGCCGGTGAACTCCAAGCTACAGGGCACACATGACCGGACTACGGATGTCTTTGTCACAGTGTGCCATGGCTCGCAGCCACTCCATACTGCTCGGGTGTGGGTCTGTGATGGGATGTCCCCAGCTCGTCCGGAGGGTAAGTACAGCTCTTCCTGTCTCGGCAGGACTGAGCAGCTGGGCATTCCCTGGGAGATCGATTAGGGGGTCCCTCTTCTCCCTTTCTTCTCTCCCTGTCCCTGCTTTTCCCTCCCCCCCGTGGGGGATGCTGCAGACTAGCGGTGTGTGTACCTAGGCAGGGGTCCTTCCGGGGGGGCTCTTATCCCTGATGGGGGGCTGTGCTGGCTGTCTGTGTCCCGGATACTGTTTCTGGGTGTCTGTGGGCTTCTGTGTGCTGCCGCCATATCGCTGTTCAGCACCATTATCTAGGTACATCTCTGTGTACAGCTGTGATGTCAGCCATTTCCTGTTAGCCCTGTGAAAAACGTGGGTGGCAGCCATTTTCCCGGAGCTCGGGGACCATTTTCCCTGTGTTTTTGTCCTATGTGCAGGACACCTGGCGGCCATTTTCTTGTAGCCTGGCGCGCTTTTTCTCCACACAGCTCTGTTCCCTGGGCTCAGAACAGTGCGGTTTTCATTCCAGGACACCTGTGCATTCTCACGGGATGCAGCAGCAGCACGGCACAGCTCTCGGTCAGGGTGGTGAGTCCTGTGGTGGGAACCCCTCAGTCTGTAGCAGCTAGGAGGGTGGGACTATACACCTTGTCCTAAGTCCCCAAGGGTGGCAGACAGGAAGGGTCAGCATGGCGTCAGAACCTGGTATTTTTTCCCCAGATCTCCCTGCAATTGCAACTGGCTCACCTGCAAATAGTGCGGTGCCTTTGGACGCTTTGTCGGTGGTCCTTGAATCGTTCGTTGCCAGGGTGGAGACGGCGTGCGGGCGCAGGGGGGGTAAGAAACGGCCCCTGCCCCCCCCGTCCTCCGGGGAGAGCTCTGATTCAGACTCGGGCCCTGCAGTGACTGGCAGCCCCTGTTCTGATATGTCAGAGGACGCTGACCAGGACCGATCGGACAGTGAGGATGATTCCGGGTCCGCGCAGGAAAAAGTGCTAGTTGGAGCACTTATTACCGCTGTACGTGATACCCTGAAAATACAGGACGCTTTAGGATCCTCTGCCGAGGTGGCAGTCCCTTTTGGGTCCCGTAAGCCAGCCCGTACACCTAAGGTGTTTCCGTATCTGACTTACTTTGATAAGTTCATATACAAGGAATGGGGTAGCCCGCAACGGACCTTGTCGGTCCCAAAACGAATGGCGGTGCGTTACCCCTTTGAGGAGAGCCTTCTTATGAAATGGTCGGCTCCCCCGGTCGTGGACCCCCCAGTGTCCAGGTTAAACAAAGTAACCACGATTCCGGTAGAAGAGACTCCTGCATTTAAGGATCCTACCGACAGTAGGGCCGAGGCAGTGGCCTGATCCATCTTTACGGTAGCGGGGTCAGCGCTACGACCGGTACTGGCCACGGCATTAGTGTCGCAGACTCTTACTGAATGGGCGAAACTATTGCACCCTGAATTGGAGAAACAGCAGTCTCCACCTGTCTGCGTGGAACTAGCAGACCAATTGGTGCAAGGCCTTAAGTATGTCTGTGATGCAACCCTGGATACACTTCCTTTGCTCTCCAGAGCATCAGTATCAGCAGTGGTGCTGCGGCGCCTGATATGGCTGAAATGCTGGTCTGCGGACCAGGCATCTAAAAAAAAGCTCTGACGGATTTGCCTTTCCTTGGTGAACGGCTTTTTGGAGCCTCGCTAAATGACATTATTAAGAATGTCATGGGTGGGAAGAGCACCTTGCTCCCACAGTCCAGGAAGGGTAAGGAGCCACGCCGCAGGCAAGGGCCCTCCTTTTCCGCTCAAGAGGCTTTTTCGTCCGCCCGGGACCTTGGGTAAATGTTCCCAGTCCGACAGGGCAACTACTGAGGGACAGAAGCGTCCCTGGCCTCGCAAGCCTGCGAGCAAAAGTGCTACCGCATGAAGGTTTGCCCCCCCGCCCAACACACGGGTTGGGGGTCGCCTTCGGGAGTTTAGCAGTTCGGTGGGCCTCTCGGCTGGCCGACAAATGGGTCTGCAAACTGATTTCATTGGGCTACAAGATAGTTTCTCTCTTGGCCACCAAACAGATTTTTCCCTCCAGCATACCCTTACTCCCGGCTCGCCGGGAGGCCCTGTTTGGGGCAGTAAGGGACCTGCTCAGCCGCGGGGTGATAGTGTCTGTTCCAGAAACGGAAAGGTTTCAGGGATTTTATTCCAATCTGTTTGTAGTCCCCAAAAAGGAAGGGGTACGTCCAATCTTGGACCTAAAAGCCCTCAATTGCTTTGTGAAAGTACAGAGGTTCAGAATGGAATCAGTTAGCTCCGTAGTCGCTGCACTCCATCAGGGGGACTCTCTGGCGTCTCTGGATATCCAGGACGCGTACCTGCACATACCCATTTGCCTCAGGCATCAGAGGTTTCTGCGATTTGCAGTAGGGGAAGACCACTACCAGTTTGTGGCTCTCCCTTTTGGTCTGGCTTCAGCACCCCGAGTCTTTACCAAGGTATTGGCTCCAATTTTGGCGTTCTTGCGACAACGTGGGATCGCAATCGTGGGTTACCTAGACGATCTTCTTTGAGCAGCTTCTGCCTCAGAATTAAGGGATGATGTGGCAATCACCATTGCACACTCTACAAGAGTTTGGGTGGGTGTTGAACCTCAAGAAGTCGGTGCTAGTGCCGACTCAACGTCTGGAATACCTAGGCTTTCTGCTGGATTCCGTGGAAGCGAGAGTGTTTTCTCCCTTCAGACAAGCTGCAGACTCTCAGGACCGCGGTGAAGCGGTTGAGGAGCCGCAGGTGGTCGTCGCTGCATTTCTGCATGCGAGTTCTGGGCCTTATGGTGGCTTCCTTCGAGGCGGTACAGTACACCTAATTTCATACCAGAGTCTTGCAGAGGGAGATATTGTCGAAATAGGACAAATCTCTGTTAA
Source organism: Aquarana catesbeiana (assembly GCF_042186555.1). Lineage (NCBI taxonomy): Eukaryota > Metazoa > Chordata > Amphibia > Anura > Ranidae > Aquarana > Aquarana catesbeiana. Next base: position 85,759,241 of record NC_133330.1, on the reverse strand, counting down.
CCCTGGATCGACAGATTCGGGTGAGCCAGTTAGTCAGGGACTCTCTTCTCTGGTGGCTGAGATCTCCGGCCCTTCGGTCCGGGAAATTGTTCCTACCTCTTCATTGGATGGTGATCACTACGGACGCCAGTCTGACCATCTGGGGTGAAGTATTGGGAGTACAATCGACACAGGCCCTCTGGTCGAGGGAGGAATCCCAGTTACCGATCAATGCTCGAGCTTCGAGCAATCAGGCTATGCCTCTCCACATGGTCGATGAGACTACGAGGACGTCCAATCAGGATCCAGTCAGACAACGCCACAGTGGTGGCATATGTCAACCATCAAGAAGGAACGAGAAGCTCGGCCGCAGCACGGGAGTTCGCTCACATCCTTCAGTGGGCAGAGCGACATGTACCGGCCCTGTCGGCTATAAACATCCCGGGAGTAGAAAACTGGCAGGCGGACTATCTCTAAGTCATCAGATGCTGGACCCAGGAGAATGGGCTCTGCATCCGGAGGTATTCAGGCTTCTTTGCCTGCGGTGGGGCACACCAGATGTGGACCTTCTGGCCTCTCGGCTCAATTGAAAGGTGTGGAGGTTTGTGTCCAGGACAAAAGATCCTTGGGCGGATGCGTCAGACGTGTTGGCTCCATGGGAACAGTACTGGCTGATTTACGCCTTTCCTCCGCTCAAACTGTTACCACGTCTGCTCCGCAGAGTGGAGGCCGAGGGGATCCCAGTCATACTGATTGCCCCAGATTGGCCTCGGCGTCCTTGGTACGCTGACCTGATACGCCTAGTGGCGGATGCTCCTTGGCAGTTGCCGGTGCAAGAGGACCTCCTATCGCAAGGTCCGATACTTCATCCTGCTTTACCATCGCTGGCTTTAACGGCGTGGCTGTTGAAAGCCAGGTGCTAAGGAACCGAGGTCTGTCAGACTCGGTCATTTCCACTATGCTGAGGGCAAGGAAATCTTCTTCCCGGAAGATATATCATCGTACATGGAAGGCTTATATCTCCATGTGTGAGGAGATTGGGTGGCGCCCACGTACTTATTAGGTGGCTAGAGTCCTGCTGTTCTTACAGCGAGGAGTGGACCAGAAGTTGGCCTTGAGCACCGTTAAGGGACCGATTTCAGCTTTGGCTGTTTTTTTCCAATGACCCCTGGCATCTCACTCGTTGTTACGCATTTTTGTGCAAGGAGTTCGGCATGTAATTCCTCCGGTGCTTCCACCTCTACCTCCGTGGGATCTGAACCTGGTGCTGTCGGCGCTTCAGAAACCGCCGTTTGAGAACATCAGGGAAATTCCCTTGTTGACCCTGTCTCAGAAAGTGGTCTTCTTAGTGGCTATTACATCTGCCAGGAGGGTTTCAGAGCTGGCGGCCTTGTCTTGCAAGTCACCTTATCTGATTATCCACAGGGATAAGGTGGTGTTGCGTCTGCAACCTTCTTTTTTGCCGAAGGTGGTTTCGGCCTTCCACCTCAATGAAGACATTATGTTACCATCTCTGTGTCCTAAGCCGACACATCCTAAAGAGGTGGCCCTCCATTCCCTGGATGTGGTCCGGGCTCTAAGAGTATATCTGTCTGCCACGGCTCCCTTCCGGAAGTCAGATTCACTGTTTCGGTGGCTGGTCCGAAAAAAGGGCTAGCGGTCTCGTCTACTACTATTTCCAGGTGGATCAGACAGATCTTAGTCCAGCCTTACGCCTTGAAGAGGCAGGTGCCCCCCTTTCCTGTCACAGCCCATTCCACTAGGGCAATTGGGACTTCTTGGGCTTTCCGACATCAAGCGTCAGTTTCCCAAGTGTGTAAGGCGGCGACTTGGTCGTCCGTTCACACCTTTACCAAGTTCTACAAGGTTGATGTAAGCGCATCTTCGGGTGCTTGCTTTGGCCGCAAAGTTCTGCAGGTGGCCGTGTAATGTTGCAATTTACATTCTTTTCTTTTGTTGGACAAAGTTTATGTTGTTGTCCATGCGGTTTGATGCATTTGTCGCCCGCAGATTCTACTGCAGTTGATTCAGAGGGTAACTCCTCCGTTTGGGGAGCACTTCTGGTTGTGGGTGAAGTTCTGTTTTGCTGTTCCCACCCCTCGTTATGACACTGCTTGGGGACGTCCCTACGGTCAAGAGAATGGAGCTGTGTCCGTCAATGAACAGAAGAGAAAATAGGATTTTTGTACTCACCATAAAATCCTTTTCTCTGGAGTTCGTTGACGGACACAGTACCCACCCCTCCTTTTAATTACGTTATACTGCTTGTTGACATACTGAGCTGCAGGAGGCAGGCTGAGGGGTTATATCAGAGGGACCGCCCCCTGGGCGGAACTGTATAGTTCTGTTATTTTTAACATGCAATGCATGTTCTGCCTAGTCTCTCCTGAAAGGAGAAAGATATAACCCTACGGTTAAGAGAATGTAGCTGTGTCCGTCAATGAACTCCAGAGAAAAGGATTTTACGGTGAGTACAAAAATCCAATTTTTTGGTAACAGTGGATGTTGGATCCCTGTATACCATAATAGAACACACAGATGCAAAAGAATCAGTGAAATGGGTATTAGGTAATTCTTTGTTGGAAAGAAAACACCGTAGATGCCTATTGGAGTTTGGATTGCTCCATAATTACTTCTGGTACTACAGTAGCTACTACCCGCTTTGCTCCCAGTGTAGCCAATTTATTTTTGACTCAGTGGGAGTCCCAATTGGTCTTTTTGGATAGACCAAAGGAATTGGTTTGCTATAATAGATTTATAGATGACCTGTTCATGGTATGGAGGGGGGGATGAATTCAGTCTTCTTTCTTCATGGACAGGTTGAATGAGAACAATAAAAATATAGTACTGTCTTGGAAGTATGATAAGCAGAGTATGGTGTTCTTGGATATGGAAATGTATATACAAGAGGGGGGGGATATACACCAGGAACTACTGCAAACCCACAGACAGAAATGGATATATAGCAATTGATAGCTGCCATCATAGACTATGGTTGCTAAATATACCCAGGAAATAATTTGTATGATTTAAGGATAAACTGCACTAGGAAGGAAGAATTCACAGAGCACGCAGCCCAGTTTGGAGAGAAGTTTTTACAAAAATGCTATGATGTTATACTCAAAAATTAGAATTAGTCAAAAATATGGAAAGGAAAGACGTATTGGTAACAAAAGATAAAGCAGGAGGTAAAAGCAAAGTAGGAGATGAATTTAGGATAGTGTTGGGATATAATATCCAAAAGAATAAACTTGAAAATACAGTACCTGACCGTGAGATTGTGTTTCCAGCGCGATCCCATCGTGATGGTTCTTGGCGACAGGGTACTGTGCATGTCGCGCTGGCTCACTCATCGGGAAAGGAAAACTTTTGTTTTCCTTTCGTGATGAGCGACAGGCAGTGCTGACAGTGATATAGTTACTAAAGCGTTGAAGTGGAAATTATTATATACATTTTGTGAGAATAAACTTGTAAACTTGTATATAAATAAAGTGATGCGCTCGTATTATCCAATTGATATCATACTACATCTTGTGCTTGCAAAACATTTCTTAAATAAGTGGATACATTATTTAAAAAACTTGTTTTAAACCATAAACCGTGAAACCTAAAATAATTATAACTTGAGAAACATATGAAAAAATAAATAATAAAATGTATTCCAAACATTCATATAAGGTTCCCTTGATAATAAAAAAGCCCCCCGGAACCTTCTTCCCATAAATGTTAATATATAAATCTGTGCTCTTGTGAAATTGTGGTAAAAATAAAATCCACAAATAATGATTGTAATTAGTCGTCTAATTAGAAGCAAAATGATACCTCCTCTTCGCGTTAAACCCGGGCTTTGTGAGGTGTGTTTGGATGGATTAGCGGTGGATAGGCTCAATCCCGTTCATCCGCCTGCATGGATCGGTTGTGTTACAGCTTCTAGTAGTCCTCCCCCCATATAAAACATAAGATAGGGAAAAGATACCAAATATAGGCCAGAGTATATGTAAAACAAAGAACCAAATATTTTCAGTCACATGATCCCCTAAACATAGATCGCATTTCCAGATATATGGTCAGTTACATTCAGCTCCGTGCGGCTCTGTGCTGCAGCTGGTCAATCGCACGCAGGCTGCTCACTACCGAGAGCGTCACAGGCTACTTCTCCCCACGCGTATCGTCACTGGGCACGTGACTTTTTCAAGGATTGTTTTACATATACTCTGGCCTATATTTGCGCAATGGTATCTTTTCCCAATCTTATGTTTTATATGGGGGAGGACTACTAGAAGCTGTAACACAACCGATCCATGCAGGCGGATGAACGGGATTGAGCCTATCCACCGCTAATCCATCCAAACACAACTCACAAAGCCCAGGTTTAAAGCGAAGAGGGGGTATCATTTTGCTTCTAATTGGAGGACTAATTACAATCATTATTTGTGGATTTTATTTTTACCACAATTTCACAAGAGCACAGATTTATGTATTAACATTTATTGGAAGAAGGTTCCGGGGAGCTTTTTTATTATCAAGGGAACCTTATATGAATGTTTGGAATACATTTTATTATTTATTTTTTCATATGTTTCTCAAGTTATAATTATTTTAGGTTTCACTGTTTATGGTTTAAAACAAGTTTTATAAACAATGTATCCACTTATTTAAGAAATGTTTTGCAAGCACAAGATGTAGTATGATATCAATTGGATAATACGAGCGCATCACTTTATTTATTTATAGGCAGTGCTGACAGCTGTCTGGTATGAATCATGAGGGGGAATGCCGCGCCAAATTTTAAATTAAAAAAAAACGGCGTGGGTTCCCCCCAGGGGCATACCAGGTCATTAGGGCTGGTATGGATTGTAAGGGGAACCCCCCTACGCTGAAAAATCAGCGTGGGGGTCCCCCCCAAAATCCATACCAGACCCTTCTCCGAGCAGCCCGGCCAGTCAGGAAAGGGTGGGGATGAGCTAGCGCCCCCCCCTCCTGAACCGTAGCAGGCCGTATGCCCTCAACATGGGGGGGTGGGCGCTTTGGGTCAGGGGGGAGCCCTGCAGGCCCCCCCACCCCAAAGCACCTTGTCCCCATGTTGATGAGGACAAGGGCCTCTTCCCGACAACCCTGGCTGTTGGTTGTCGGGGTCTGCGGGCGGAGGGCTTATCGGAATCCAGGAGCCCCTTTTAATAAGGGGGCCCCCAGATCCCGGCCCCCCACCCTATGTGAAGGAGTATGGGGTACATGGTACCTCTACCCATTCACCTAGGGAAAAAAGTGTCAATAAAAAAAACACACTACACAGGTTTTAAAAGTAATTAGGCAGCTCCGGGGGTCTTCTTCCAATTTTGGGGGTCTTCTTCCAACTTCTCCAGCCGCTTCTCCCGGTGTTCGGCTTCTTCTCCCGGTGTCCGGTTCTTCTGCCGGGCCCCTCCGCTATCTTCTGCCGCTCTTTTGCTATCGGTGGCCCGGTCTTCTGCGCTGTCTTGTCCCCTCTTCCCTTCTTCCGATGTTGACACGACACTCTCTCCCGCTGGAATGCTGTGTGCGAGCTGCGCAACCATTTATATAGGCGGTGACCCTGCCCCCTTGTGACGCCACAGTCCCATGCCTATATAAGTGATCTGGACCGCTCACACAGCATAACAACGGGAGACAGCGTCGTGTCAACATCGGAAGAAGGAACAAGACACAAGACGGCGACGACCGGGCCACCGCTAGCAAAAGATCAGAAGATAGCGGAGGAGCCCGGCAGAAGAACTGGACACTGGGAGAAGAGGCCGGAGAGAGCGGAGAAGTCTGAAGAAGACCTCGAAGTCGGAAGAAGACCCACGGAGCTGCCTTATAGATTACTTTTAAAACCTGTGTAGTGTGTTTTTTTTATTGACACTTTTTTCCCTAGGTGAATGGGTAGGGGTACCCCATACTCATTCACATAGGGTGGGGGACCGGGATCTGGGGGCCCCCTTATTAAAGGGGCCTCCCGGATTCCGATAAGCCCTCCGCCCGCAGACCCCGACAACGGCCAGGGTTGTCAGGAAGAGGCCATTGTCCTCATCAACATAGGGACAAGGTGCTTTGGGGTGGGGGTAGCCTGCAGGGCGCCCCCCTGCCCCAAAGCGCCCACCCCCCCATGTTGAGGGCATGCGGCCTGGTACAGTTCAGGAGGGGGGGGGCGCTCGCTCGTCCCCACCCCCTTTCCTAACCGGCCGGGCTGCGTGCTTGACTCGGCGCTGGCTCTCGCGACAGGGTTCGCAGGTGTCAAATCTCGCCGATAACAGCGGCGAGATTGACACAATATCGCGGTCAACTACTGTATAATTAAAAAAAACATTGGGAGATATTATTGAGGGATAGTGTACTGGAGGGAGTGCTCCCACCTTACCCTACATTTGTATATAAAAAGGCCCCCAGTCTAAGACATATACTTGCCCCAGGTGTATTGGAGCCTCCTGTAAGGGGGACAGGAACACTAACACCTTTTTTTTAAACTGTTTTTTTACTCATGTGATAGGTGTTTAGCTTGTAAAAGTACAAAAGGGAGTAATGTCAAAAAGCAGAAGGAATTTACGACCACAGCCAAAGGGAGAGTCCATAAAACTAAAGAATTTATTACATGTACATCAGAGGGGGTGGTTTATGTGTTGGAATGCCCGTGCAAGTTCCAGTATGTGGGTCGTATGTCAAGACCGCTACTGGTAAGGGTACGCGAACACATAAACAACATTAAAAAGGAATAAAGGAACATAGTGTTTCCAAACACTTTAGAGAGGTCTATGATGGGGGGGTGGAAATGGTTAACCATCACTGGATAGGGGGCAATTTTATTAGAACCCTCAGTCAACGTGAGTCATTCTGGGTGTATGAGACCAAGGTCCTGACACCCAGGAGTCTTGGCGTAGACTTTGACTTAAACTGCTTTGTTAATACCAGTTAATAATGCTAGTAGTCAGTAATAATTTTAGGAGAGATCAAATGGATTGTGTAACGAGCCCCTTACTCGCTCGGTTCCACTCTCCCGACACTCCTCTGCAGCTATTGAATCAGATTGCAACATCTGATGGTTCGGTCATCCAATGCTCCGGGATTAGAACTTCAGCTATGTGCCGTTCTAACCCAGTTGTGATAGCTCAGAACAAACACTAGGCAGGCTGTATGTAAGTTCAAACAGGAATCTCTCTTTATTGACAGGAATACAGTCTTATTTATACAATAAAAGAGGAGGTGCAGACCTCCTACTCATATTACTCTAACAATACAGCTGTAACCTAATTAACCTAATTAACATGAGCTAATTAATCCCTTTAGACCGCCTAGATGACTCAGACATGACCTTTAGGCCAGACTGGCCATCTTGTAGTTCAGAAAACACAATCAACATAGACTCTTCTTCACACAATAGCAGAGTTAATTAACACAAACAACAATAGGGATCTAATGACTCTTAGATCCCATACTAGAGACTTATTTACAATACACATGCTAGCAGGCAACAGACAGACAGGTGCTGGAGTTTACATCAGCATCTTCTAACAGTATCTG